>NC_033650.1:510630-530700 GCF_001601855.1 Plasmodium reichenowi | reverse complement strand
TGTACATATGTATATATTTTTTTTTTTTTTTTTTTTTCAAACGTTATTATAAATAATATTATTACCCCCCTAAAAAAATATATATATATATATATATATATATATATATATATATACATATATACATTTATGTTAGAAAAAATATTTAAAATATTCCCGGTGGGCATATAAAATATAATATATCAATAATATAATTCTGAACTTTTTTTTTTCTTTTCTTTTTACCATTCTTAAAAAAGGATATTGAGAATATATTATATTCATCACAATATATCATAATATATTTAAATATATATATATATATATATATATTTATTTATTTATTTTATTTTATTTTATTTCCTTATTATAATCGTCCTATTAATTCGTTGTTATATTATTATTTTGTTCTATTTAATGAATGGTGTGGGCGAAAAGGAATTATTTTATTTCTCCTGATTCGTTCAGGAACTTTTGTTTTTATTTTCCCAAGAATATGGAAAGAAGAAGGAAACAAGAGAGATATGTATTTTACTTAAGCGGAAGGAAGAATTCAAATGATTACTTATTTAATAAAATAAAAATAAATGAAAAAAGGGAAAAGCATTTTTGTAATTATAATTTACACCAAAGGACATTTTGTAGATATTCACAAGAAAATATATTTAATAAAGAAAAAAAAAAGAAAAAAAAAGAAAAAATCAATATGATAAATAGAAATGCACATAGAGATGGACAAACAAATGTTTTCTCTTCATTATCATGGTTCAACATTAAATATGATATATTAGAAATGTATAGAAAAAAGAATATTTATAATATCGTGATAAGAAAATATTTGAATAATATATATATAAATTGTAATGATTTAAAAAATAAATATTTAAAAATTTATAAGATATATAATAAAAAATATGTATATATGGAAATAAAAAAAAAAACAATTTCCAACATTACAAAGATATTTACAAATATGTGTATTTATAAAAATTATGTAATAAATAATATTGTAAGAAATAAATTAAAATGGACACATATTGAAGTGTGTTTAAAGAATATTCGATTTAATTATAATAAAAGGAATATTTGTTTATTTGAAAAAATATCTTCTCTATATAAAAACAAATCAAATATACACAAACATATAAATATAAACAAACATATAAATATAAATAAAAACATAAATAAATATACTATATATTATAAAAATATATTTTTATTTCATTATAAATTATCACCAGTAACATACACTTTAATTTTATTACATATATTTGTATATTTCCTATGGAATATTGCCGAACCTTCAAGAAACTCTTATAATTATTATTATATAAATAACTTCAAACATAATAATTATAATAATAAAAACAAATATACATCTCCGTTATTAAGTACAGATACAATGTATAAATATTTCTCTTGTAGTTTACAAAACTTAAAAGAAAAAAAATTATATACCTTAGTAACAAATTTGATTAGCCATAATACTATACAATCATTTTTATTAAATACCATATCTTTATATTATATAGGAACAGCTTTAGAAAGAATTATTCAGTCCAAAAATTTTTTTATAACATATTTAATCAGTGGTGTTCTTTCATCATATATACAAATATTATATCATAAAAATAATTATAATAATATTTATGTATTCGGAGCTAGCGGAAGTATAAGCTCCATATTAACAACATACACTTTTATGTACCCTTCTCAAAATATATACCTGTACGGGGTATTAGCCCTTCCCTTGGTAATAAAACAAATAAATAAATATATATATATATATATATATATATATATATGTATATATTATGATGTGCATATGTGTATATATTAAGATGTATGCTTTTAATAATTGACATGTTCAGTGAAAGGACTATAAAACAATATATTACATTTTAACTTTTTTTTTTTTTTTTTTTTTTTTTTTTTTTTTTTTTTCTTGTAGGCATTATTTTCAAGTTTGTATTTCCTCAACGAAATATACTGTGTCGTTTCTAACAGACAAGATAACACTGGTTCGTTACAATTATTATAATGTGTGGCAATACATTTGGCATATATATATAAAATATATATATATATATATATATATATTTTTTGTTTTATTTTTTCACAGGTCATATTGCTCACTTGACCGGCATGGGATTCGGTTTGATTTACTATTATTTCTTTATTAAAAGGGGGAGATTACTACGATAAGTTTTATATATAGATATTATAATTCTTTTTTATTTGTTATATAATTTACATAATTATAATTATCCATTTCTATTTTTCTTTTTTTTTTTTTTTTGTTGTTCTTATTATTAAATCCAAATAACGTTTTTGTAAATTTACCAATAGGAAAAATATTGGCATAAAATATATATATATGTGAATATTAAAATTTTAATGTACGTGCGTATGTAGAAATTTAATATATATATATATATATATATGATATTATTTTTATTTTATTAAAATGTCCTTCTTTCTAATCTTTTTAATTTTCAATGGCGTACATATATAATATATATATAAATATATATATATGTATGTATATAATTTAATAGTAGAGTATTTTTTTTTGTTTTTTTTTTTTTAAACTGGATGGTTTTTTCATTCTTATTTTTCATAAGATATGGAAATCTATAGAATACATATAATATATATATATATATATATTACTATATATTACACTTATCCTATTTTTTTATTTGATATCCTTGTTTCTTTTTTTTTCGATAAATTATAAAAACTGAAGATTAAATAAAATAAATAAATAATATATATAAATATATATTTCGTAGCGGTATAAAATTAATTTATTATATCTAAATATATATATAAATATATATATAATATATTATAAATAGCACATTTATGAATTTATTTATACGTATTTAAAATATTACATATATATATTTATATATATAATATGTATATTTTAATTAATGGATAATTTTATAAATGTTATCATTTTCTGTTATATTTTTAAGGCATTATTTATTATTTCTGTACGTATAAAAATAACATTATTTTTAGAATAAATAATTTATGTATTTAAAATAATGAAAAAAAAAAAAAAAAAAAAAAAAAAAAAGAAAATACATATTTATCCATATTTTTTATAATAATATACTTATTTTGGAGATCTCCAATTTTAATATAATATTATATATATATATAATATAATATATATATAAATATATAATATATATATATATATATATAATATATATAATATATATACATTTCCATAATTATTTTATGTACGTTTAATATATATTATTTTAAAAATAAAATGATTTTATAAAACTTTAATTAAATTTTATTATTATTATTTTTTTTTTTTATTCTTCATAAAATGAAATATAATATTTATTATATTTCCTTCTTTTCTCATATATAAATAAATAAATAAATACATATATATATATATATATATATATATACATATACATATATATTTAATTTTATTTAATTTTGTATTATATTTTTTAAAATGAGCTTGAAAAGGTTTTTTAATTTTCTAGACGATGATAATAAAACCAAAAAAAAGATTAACACTAATAAGAATGAAGTCGATGACGAAAAAATAATTAATGATGAGGAAGAGAAAATAAAAGATGAAAAAAAATATAAGGAAGAAGGAGAACAAGAAAAAAGTGAAGAATTACCAAAGGAGGAAAAAAAAGGTGGAAAAAGAAGAGGTCGAAAAAAACAAACAGATGACAAAAAAAATGATGATGATAATGATCAGAATGAAAATTATAAAATTAACGACCAATCTCAAACAACATTAAACAAAATAGAAGAAGAAAAAAAAGGTAACGATAATAAAAAAAAAAGAGGAAGAAAAAGTAAAAAGGATAATGATGTAGTTAAAGATGATACAAATGAACATAATAAAGATGATACAAATGAACATAATAAAGATGATTCAAATGAACATAATAAAGATGATACAAATGAACATAATAAAGATGATACAAATGAACATAATAAAGATGATACAAATGAACAAAATAAAGATGATACAAATGAACAAAATAAAGATGATATAAATGAACATAATAAAGATGATACAAATGAACATAATAATAATCATACTAATGAACAAAATAAAGATATTATATGTGACCAAAGCAAAAATGTAATAAATAACCAGAGTACCCATTATGGTAATCAAAATGATCATGGGGATCCGCCAAGTGATGATTTAAAAAATAAGAATGATAAAGAAAATATAAATGATGATAAAAATTGTAAAAAAATAGAGGCACCTAGTCAGATATTATTAAATACACCTCCTCCACCTAGCGGACACCCTCCTACAGGTATACAAAATCTTTCGCATAATTCTCCTCCCGTGCCCCCAGCATGCCCACCTCCTCCTACTCCTCCCGCTCCGCCAGGACAACCAAATCAACCAAATTACCCCTCCCAATATTATAATATGTATAATAATATGAATGTTGAAAATTATATGGGGTACCCGTACTACTATAGTCAATATTATAACGTAGTTCCTCATCAGACCAATGTCCTAAGCATTGATCCAAATAAAGAGAAGCAACTTAATAATAATAATAGTAATGTGTCAGATGGTGGTAAAATGAAGAACGATTTGTTTTCGTCAGGAAATAATTACGATAAAGATATAAATACAGATGAAAGTAATAAGAATATGTCCATATTAGGAAATAATGTTTCAAATTATTATATGAATAATCCTATAAATAATTATTATAATATGTATAATTATAATTATATGAATGGAATGAACAATGTGAATACGTTAAATCCTATAAATGCAATGACATATAATTATTATTATGATAATGTAGGTATATATGACAATAATAAAATGGTCGATGAAAATGTTTTAAATTATTGTTCTATATTAGATAAAAGTATCGAATTAATGAAAAAAAGTGATAAGGTTAAAGAGATTTTAAAAACACCTGCACGTTTACAAATAACACAAGAAGAATTAAATAAAATAGAATATACAGAAGGCAGCGAGCAATATAATATATGGTTTGGTAAATATGTAACAGATAGATATGATAAAAGTATCAAGGGTAGTAGTACTCCACGTTTTGTAGCAAAATATAAATGTAATCCAACAAAGGATTCAGGATATACGAAAGCTGATAAATCATATACAAGTAAACAATATTTTTGTATATATTTCGCAAGAGGATGTTGTGCATATGGTCATAATTGTTTATATAAGCACAGAATTCCTAATGAAAACGATGAACTTGAATTTGAAGCCTCCGTAGATATATTTGGTAGAGAAAAATTTAATACATTTAAAGATGATATGACAGGAGTAGGAACATTTAATAATGATTGTAGAACATTATTTATTGGAAGTATATTTATTAATAATATAAATCAAGTTCCAATTATTGAAAAAATTTTATATGAAGAATTTTTACCATTCGGAAATATAGAATATGTAAGGTACATACCTAATAAAAATATAGCTTTTATTCAATTTACTAATAGAGTAAATGCTGAATTTGCTAAAATAGCCATGTCAGATCAACCAATAGAAAATTATTCAACAGCCTTAACAATAAAATGGGCATTTGAAATAAAAAACCAACCACATAATTTAATACAATATTATAATAATCCATATATTTATGGAAATACAAATCAAGTTATATCGTCAACATGGGAAAATTATCTCATGCAACAACAATATGGGAACAACCATCCAATGTATGCAAATATGAATCATATGTATAATAATACAAATATATATCCTATAGATAATAATAATATTAACACTAATATTAATAGTAATATGGGTGTTCTTGCAAATACCTCTTTATCGGAACATCAAAAGAAAATAAACGACAGATCAGCAACTTTGAATAATTCCTTAAATAAAATCGACCAAATGTTCGACATACAAAATTAAACAACAAATAAATTATATATATATATATATATTTATATATTTATATATATTTATATATATTTATTTATTTGTACGTATTTTTTTTTTTTTTTTTTATATTTCAATTAAACATGCATTTTTGTGTAGCAGCCATTTATGCTAATTAAAATTACCTACCTTCCACCTTTTGATCATTATTAAATTAATTTTTTTCATTTGAAAAAATTAAAATATTAGTGTATATACTTTATATGTTACCCATATTATATATATATATATATATATATATATATATATATATTTATATATATTTATATATTTATGTATAATTTTATTATTATTATTTTTTTTTTTTTTTAACCAAAAACATATCAAATTTTAAGCCTCATCCCGTCATAAAGGAATTTTATAAAACATAAGAAATATGAAACATTATTGAAGATATAATGATTAATTTTTTTTTTTTTTTTTTTTTTTTTTTTTATTGTGAAGACGTCAACAAAGGACAACACATTATATCAAAAGAATATTTACAAAATGGTTATACATAATTATGTCTGGTTTTTATAATGTGCCATGTAATACCATGGCACATATATTAATTTTTATACGGATATACACAAAAAAATAAATAAATAAAATAATAAATATAAATATAAATATAAATAAATAAATAAATATAAATATAAATATATATATATATATATATATATATATATAATGTATGTATTTTTTCATTTTGTATATTATACATATAAATACACATATTTACATATGTCTACCTCTACCAGACTATGTTTGGTGTAGACCAATATATTTTCCCCAATGTACATATTCCTTTATTATTTTAATCAAACTGCTCAAATATGTTAAGCGAATTAAAGACCTGATTTTCTGACTTGTTCAGGTCGTTTTTTTGTTTTGCATTTTGGACATAAATATCTTTTAATCTTGGAAGAAGATTTAATATTTCGATTTTTTCTTTTGATATATTTTCTTTTGTGTGTTCATATAGCATACGTTGTGATAAATTCGAATGATCATTGGATGTGTTTAAATGATTGTAATTTCTGTTGGATAAATGACTCAATTTTTTTTCGTTAACATGACTGTCATCTGATAAAGAGGATGATGAGGAAGAAGATGAGGAGGATGATGAATGTAAAATTTGTTCATCATTGTTTAATAAATTATTTGATTGTGATTGTATATGATCATATGCATAATTATCCTTTTCATTTATATATCCAGTTATTTTTTCTTTTCTATTTATAGATAAAGGTATAATAGGCATATGATCATGTATATAATTTTTTTTTAACATGATGATTTCTTTATATTTTTCGACATTAATATTTTCTCTCAAGGATAGTATATTAACGCATTCACTATTTGACAAATTACCATCTTGTATATTTTTGTTATTAAATTCACTTGTAAATAAATTATTAATACTATTAAAATTCTTTATTAAATCATGTGTATTATTATTATTTTTTTTAGTACATAAATGTTTATAATATAAATAAGAGTTTTGAACAACATTAATATAATTTTCTTTTTCTTTTATTATCATCATTGAAGAAGTATTTTTTCTTAAATTGATTTCTTCATTTTTATTATAACATTCATCATCATCTTCTCCTACATGTTCTTGATTATTATCATTAATAAATTTATTATTATTATTATGTTCATTATTATTATTTTCATCATTATTATTATGTTGGTTATTATTATGTTCATTTTTTTTTTTATTATTATTATTATTTTCCTTGTTCTCCTCTTCATCATATATATGATAATAAATTATATCTTTATATAATTTTGAATAATCCTTCAATATATATATTTCATTATATATATTATAAAAAGATAATTTTAAGCAATATTTTATATCTATATAATTTACAACATGGCTACCTCTAAGAGATGAAAATTTCTTACAATGATATCCAATTGTTTTTATTATTTTCATAAATACATCAAATAATATATCAAAAACTAAACAGCTAGCCTTCTTTATATTTCTGCTTAATAATATGGAACATATAATTTTTTCAATCTTCTCATGTAAATAATCTTCTTTTGTATTAATAAAAGGGTTACCATAATGTTTCGTAATCTCATTACATTTTTCTTCATTCATAATTACATGTCCCTTCATTGTAAGAAAAAAAAAAACAATATTTTCATATTTTTTTATATAAAAAAAATAAAAAAAAACGTTCTTTTTTATTTATATTTTTAAACCTTTCTAAAATTCAAACATCACAAAGAAATCAAACAAAATAAAATAAAATAAAATATTAAAATTAATTACATATCAAAATTTACATATTATTAAAAATATAAAATATAAAATATTATATTATATAAAGGAGAAAATATATCTTTTTTATGGTATACTTCTCATTGTATTTACAAAATTAATATATTATATGAAATATATTAACATATTTTTAATATATAAATAATATATATATATATATATAATTAATATATTTATTTTTATATTTAACCTTTTAACCTTATAAAAAGAAAAAAAAAAAAAAAAAACATCATAAATATGATATTAAAAATCCAACTTTATAGCCGTAATAGTATATAAAAAAGATATAAACATATGGATGAAAAGAATAATCCAGATGATGAAAAAAAAAGAAATTATGATAAAGATAAAAAAAATGAAGAAATAAATGAAAAGTACAATGAAAGCTTAGATGTATATATCCTAAATTCATATAATAATGAAACACATATCATAGAGAAGGAAGAAAATGATAATAAACATGAAAATATAATAAAATATAATAATAATAGAAGGAACCTACCACTTGAACAAAATAATTATTATATTGATAAAACGATAAAACCTAATAATAAATGTAATGATATAATAATCAATAATGTTGATGTGTCTGAATTTTTTTATAAAAATGAAACATCAAATGTTAATTTGAATGAATTATGCTTCTCAACAAATACAAAAAAGAATGATAATATAAATAATAATGATTGTTGTTATAATTATACAACAGGTAACAATTACAGCTCGTCACTAGATACGAATAATAAAAATTATTGTAAACAAAATTGTAATATATTAAATATTTCTAAAGATAATATAAATGAAAAATATGATATAAATAAGAACCAGTATATATCCCTTGTTAAACAAGAGAAACAGGAAAACAAAAATAATTATGTGAATACACAAAATGATTGTGAATTTTTATACAACATGGATAATATAAAATTAACAGGAACTTCTGTTATGTTAACAAATGAAACTTCAAAGTATATTTATAAGTTAATTCCTTTTTTTAAAAATGGAGAAGCACAGTTTTATGTTAGGGTTAATGAGGCGTACAATGATATATATAAAAAGGGAGAAATAAAAACACCTTTAGGGGATGTTGAAATGGATGATAATAAAAATAAAAATAATGATGATAATAATTTAAATAATGATGATAATAATAAAAATAAAAATAATGATGATAATAATAAAAATAAAAATAATGATGATAATAATAAAAATAAAAATAATGATGATAATAATAAAAATAAAAATAATGATGATAATAATAATAACAAAAATAATCATAATAATCATAATAAATATAGTAATTGTAATTATTCCAATTTGTATGAATATACAGATATACTTTTTAGAATGGATAATATATATAACCTTTTTCTTGAAACACAAAAAAAATGTATAGAAGATAACAGTGGGAAAGATATATTTTTCTCCATATTAAATAAGAAAACTAATATATCCATAGTACATAATAAAGTTAACAATCCATCCAATGTTGATTTAGATGTATGTAATACATATGAACACGTTAAAGAATTAACATTTGAAGAAAATTATTATCATACAATTTTGTGTGAACCTGTAAAAAAATTATATATATCAGAAAAAAGACACATAAATATTCATAATATATTAAATGGAAATAATTATATTTATGATATAAAAACAAACGATTGTAAAAACTGTAATGAATTTTCATTATGTAATGATAAAACAATGACTACAGTTAAAAGGTGTCAATGTCGAATTTATGAAAAATTCATATTATCTCTTCTAGTTAAATATAAATTAATTCCTCAATGTTTTGATTTGGTTAAAGTAATTAAATGTACACAAAATGAGAAACATAAAAAAAATGTAAAAGAAGATGAAAATTTTAAAATGTGTACAAATATACAACCAACTAACGAAATAACAAATAATACAAATTATCAACATGAAAAAGAATTTATTAAATTTGAAAAAAATAGTCCAACAGAAAATTATACTTATGAAGATATTCATTCTTTGAACAGAAATTATAATCATAAAAATAAATGCATAGTAAATAATGATCAGGAAATATGGAAAGTGTACAATGATAAATGTAAAAATAATCATGATGTATATATTCATTCCTCTCTTAAGTTAGAAAAAGTATGCTATAATATTAAAGCTTATAATCAACAAATAATAGATTTAAAACTTGGTTATAATACAATCATTGATAATGATCTCTCATTTAATAAAGATTTGTTAAAGGATAGTCATTCTGTAGATTCGAAATTAAAAGAATATTATGTAGATAAATGGTCCAAAATGAAAAAAGAAATAAGAAAGAAATTTACAACGACCAATGTGAGTGATCAACATATTATAGATTTATGTTCAAAAGATTTAAATTTACCAACATGTTTCGATAAATATAATAATAAGGATATTTATGCCTTATTAAAATCATGGAGGCAAAATGTTACAGCTTTAAAATCAACACAAAGAAATTTAGGATTTAGAATATGTACATTAATACAACATATAAATTATTCAGACCTATTAAATGATGATCAAGTAAAAATACAGTATTCAAATTTTGTACAAGATAATTATTTATTGGGAAAAAATAATATAGGAAATACTGAAACCAATACATTAAAAAAATATTCAGAATTAAACAAAATAGAAATAAAAGATTGTTATGATCATGTAACCAAAAAATTAAAAATTAATAGACACCTTGGTTTGACTTTACGTGAAGATCAAGTTATATATGTATTGTCAATTTTTTTTAAAAAAATCGTACACTTAATTTTACCACAATTATTAAATTTAAAAATATGGTTAGAACAACAATATTTATATTCTTTTTGTTCAACGTCATTATTAATAATATATGATAAAAACAAACCATCATTCTGTGATATTAAATGGATTGATTTTACTTATTCTTTACAACATGAATCCAATTTGAAGCACTACCCTTTAAATAATACAAAACTTAATATGGACATTGTTTCTGGATTAAATAATTTAATTAAATTGTGTAGAACTATATTTTTTACTAATATTATACCACCAATTGTTAAAAATGATACCAAAAGGAAAAAGGAAGAATGAATCTTATAGCACAATTATTTTTGTCATTATGTCTTGGTTATATTAACATGTAGAAAAATATAAATGTAAATATATATATATATATATATATATATATATATATATATATGTATGTATGTATGTATGTATGTATTTATTTATTTATTTATGTGCATATATTTATATAGTTTAATTTATTGATTTGCGTGTGTGCATTTTTATATTTATTTTACATGTACAAGTCAGGTTTATTTCTTTCTTTCTTTATTTATTTATATATTTATTTATTTATTTATTTATTTATTTTTTTTTTTTTTTGCTAACGGAATGGCTAGCTGTTCATGCATATAATTACATATATATATTTTACATCTTACTATATTACTATTTTAATTTTTTTATGATATTATATAAATGATACACTTTAGAAAAATATTTTTTATTTTTTATTTTTTATTTTTAATTTTTTATTTTTAATTTTTTATTTTTTATTTTTTATGTGGATTCTTATATTAAACTTTATTTTTAATGATTAACATCATATATATATTTTTTTTTTTTTTTTTTTTTCCTTTTTTTTAACCAACTGGAAGGATTTATAAATCAAAACATGAAATATAAAAAAGAAAAGCACATCATTGTATGGTGCTTGTATTTTCTTCTTCCTTTTAATTTTTTGAACGAATTTTAAAAAGAATGTAATGAATTCATAGGGTGTGATATATGTATTATAAAAATCTAAAATGTTCATATAATTTTTATGTGAAAATATATATTTTCTAAAACAATAAATTGGGGTTTTTATATATTGATTTTTTGGAAGATAAAAAAGAGTGGTATATAAATTATTATTGGTATTTAATTTATTATTATATGTCTCTTTATTGTGTATATCATTTGTTTTGATTTGTTTATTAATATTTGAATTATTAATATTACTAACAGGATTGTTTTCCTTTTCCTTTTCCTTTTCCCTTTTCTTTTTCTTATTTGTTTTTGTTTTTGTTTTTTTTATTGATGATATATCATGATGTGTAGAAGGAATAATTTCTTTCTTGAGAATTTGAGATTCCTTTTGAAGAGTAGAATGTTGCTCATTTATTTGATGACTAAATAATTCTTTCTCTTTTTTATTTAATATATTTATGAATGTTTGAAAAACTATTTTTTGATGAATAGAAGAATAGGTAGTTTTATTTGTATTATATATTAATTTATTAGCTACCAATTTATTATTATGACATATATTATTTTTTGTACATTTATAATATTGATTGGTATATTTATCTTTTTGTTTTTTTAATATCATATAATAATGTAATATATTATTTTTTAGAACATGTTTTTGTATTTTTCTGAGTTTCTTTTTTTTCTTCAACCTTTTTAAATAAATGTCTATAAGGGGTTCTTGTATTAAATGTATCCTTTGAGGTATCAATATTTTAGAAAACATGGATAGAACTTCAAAAAAGGATAAACAAAATTGATGAGACATCTTTTGTATGTTCTCTTCAACTTTGTGATTAAAATATTTTCTGTTTTTATAATGATTTCTTTTAATAGTATATATATTATGATCATAATTTTCATTAGGATTTATAGGAAAGGAATTTATTTGTTTACACATGCAATCATTTTTGTTGTGCTGTTCATCATTTTTATGACATGTATATATATTTTGATTATATTTTTTCACTTGATCATTTAATATAATTTGTTCTTTTTTTATTTCTATAATATTATTATGTTCAATATTTAATGATGATGATGATGATAATAATATTTTTCCATTTTTATTATTTTCATGAGCATCTGTCTGAAATATTATATGATAAGAAGGATTATTATATATATCACCATATTTTATCTTTTTTGTATATATTTTTTTTTTTTTTAAAGAAGACAAATTAACACAATTCATATTATGGTTGTTATTATATTTTGTCATTATATTAAGGTCACAACAAAATTTTAAAATATTTTTTAATTTTATGGATACATTTAATTTCATTGAAAAAATTGATATACATTTTTGCTTTTTTTTAAAAATCAAAAAAAAAAGAATGTAGTAATACACAAAATTTTCCAATATATTTCTTAATTCTTGTTCATATAAATTTTTATTCTTCAAATAAAATTTGATTCTTTTTAAACAGAATTTACAAGTTTTTTTTTTATTATTTTTTTTTATTTTTGGACAAAATTTATATAATATGGTATTATGATAATATATAGGAAAGAAATGATTCCACATATGAATATTATTAATTTTGTAATTTTTCACAAATTTTGTAGTATTTTTCTTTTTTATTATGTTTCGTTTATTTTTATTATTATTTTTTTTCTTTACATTAATTATATATGTTATTCCATCTATTTCCTTTTCTTTATAATGATAACTTGTTTTTTTATTATTATTATTATTATTATTATTATTATTTATTTTTTTAATATATCTATAGGTATAAAAATTAAAATATTTTTTGGTTTTAATTTGTTGTATTATATCTTGTTTTTCATTTTCTTTATATTTTCCCCATGATGCATGTTCTTTTAACAACTGAATCAAGTAATATAAATTTTTCTGTTCACACATTTTATCATATCCATTCCTTATATCTATATGTACAAGTGTAAGAATGAACGAATGAAAAGTGATTATTCTTTTTTCATCATGTATATAATATTTTCTTAAAAAAAGATAGTCTGTAATTTTTTTCATATATGACATAAATTCTACATTATTATTATTTTTATTATTATTATTATTATTATTATTATTATTATTATCATCACATTGTCTATAATACATATGAAGATATAAAAATTTATATATATTATTATCTTTGAATTTTTTCGTATTTTTTTCATATTTACATAATATATCCATAAAAGGATATAATAAAGGAATAGTCGTAATCAACATACTACACAAAACGTAATATAAAAAATGAATATTTTCTTTTTCCACATTATTATATTTTACAATAAAAAAAAGTATACTTTTTAATAAAATATAATTTTCTTGTTTATAAAAGGAATGTTTAAAATGATAGATATAAAAATTTGTGCAATCTTTTAATAAACATAAATCCATATTAAAAATAAAATATTGATAAAGACAATATAAGTAGTTTCTTGAATATATATTTTGTATTTTGTTATTAGATGAACATAAATGTGTCTTATGTTTACAGGTATCATATGTTATACTTTTTTGTGAAGTATTATTATGAATAATAAAATTATTGGGAGTATTCATGATGGTTATATTGTCTTTATGTATTAATCTTTTACTTCCATGTTCACATTTGTGTTCACCCTTGTGTTCACCCTTGTGCTCACCCTTGTGCTCACCTTTGTGCTCACCTTTGTGCTCACCTTCATGTTCATTTTTATTCGTTGAAATATTTGGCAAACAATCAAACGATGTAAACAATTTTATAATAAAATCCTTTTCATTAAATAAAAAACCAAACTTTTCGGTAGCGTCCTCATTTTGTTGAAAAAAACAATTTTCCCGCCCCTCATCAACACCAGATAAATGATCTATGACTAGATTATTTAGAGAATATCGTGAAAAGTGAATATCAAATATATGCGATTTATAAAACATATTCCATAAATTTAATAATGTAAAAGAATTATAATAAAACTTTTTATTATTGTTCGAATGACGTTTTTTTTTAATATATTGATTATATGTATTACTATTTATGTTCATAGTGTTTTTAATTTTATAAACGTTATATATATGAATAAGAAAAGAGAAATTTTCATATATTATTTTGTACAAATTTTCCAACTTTTTATTTTTTATATTATAATAGTTTTTAAAATATGAAAGATTAATTACATTACATAATGTATTATTAGTATATAAATTATTTAGTACATATATTTTATTTTTTGCGAATTCATATATTAATTTATTTTGTTTATAAAAACATAGATTAATAATATTATTGACATTTATTAAATATCCATATCCATGTTTTTTATTATTTTTCCACATACCTATATATTTCTTACCATTATAATAATTAAATATACCGTATCCAGAACGTTTCCCTTTTTTCCAGTACCCTTCATAACTATCATAAGATCCATTGTGATATATAATATTATTATTTCTATATGTATCATCTTTATTATCATATGTATTTATATTTTCCTCAAATGGTTTAATTCTATTTTTATTTATATTTTTTTTTCTTTTCTTAAACCAGAAAAATTTCCCATATCCTTCCTCTTTATCATTTTTCCATTGTCCAACATAAATACTATGTACAAAAAAAAAACATTTTTTCTTATTATATAAAGTGTTGTCTTCTTTTTTAATACTATACACCTTATTATTGATGTAACTCATTTCATTATTTTCAATGTCTTTTATTTTCGTATCACCAGAATTACTATAATTTATTCGGTATTTTTTTTTTTTTATCCAGGTCATTTTTCCATATCCCCATTTTTTATTTTTTTTCCAGAAACCAACATAATATGAACCATCCTTATAATATTGAATACCGTAAAAATATCTTTGATTATTTTTAAAATATCCTTTATATAAATAAATTTTTTTCTTCTTCTTATAATAATAATAATTATTATTATTATCATTATGATCATTATGATCATTATTAATATTATTATATAGTCTTATTTTACCATATCCATGTCTTTTATTATTTTTCCAGGACCCCTTATATATTAATTTTGAATTATTTTTATTCCTAAAAATATTTTTTCCCACTTTATTCTTTTTCCCCCTATATATATATCCTTTATATATGAAATGTTTGGATTGTATTTGTCCATATCCTGTTAACTCTCGTTTCGTAAATATACCAGAATATTCCTTTTTATTATTATTTCTTATACGTATATTAGGATAAAAATATGGACAGGAATAATTATCAAATTTGGCTAGTCCGCAAAATGTGTTATTATAAAGTTTTACATTATGTAAATCTAAAGATTGTTGTGAAGTTAAATGTACTGAATCATTTTTATTTCCTTTTTCATCTTTTAAAAAAAACCATATCCAATACTGAATTATATCATTATAGAGTAATAAACTTAAGGTTGTGTTATTTGTAGAATTAGGTTTATACATTAGATTTATCAAAAAAAAATTGAAGTATAATAAAGTGCAAAATTATAATGATCTTTAAAAATAATATTACATCATATCATAAATATAAAATCTTTTTTTTTTTTTTTTTTTATTTGAGATATAAAAAAAATGTACCTTTTGTTACATCGAACATATATATATATATATATATATATATTATCTATATTGAAATATCTTCTTGATTTTTTTTCTTTTTTATGAACTATTTTGGAATATTTTCTAACAATAGGAAGATAGCAAAGGGTTTTATGGAATTATTCGATATATATATATATAATATTCTTTTATGATTAAAAGACGAGACATGAACATTGACATTAACATTAACATTGACATTAACATTGACATTGACATTGACATTAACAGTGACATAACTATTTATAGAAATACATACTCATATGTATTATCTAATTAGTATAAAGGAAAATAGGTAAGTTTATTATTTTTATTTTCGTCTTTATTATATATATATAATATAGGGAGAGAAAACAAAATATTACATATTTTAAACATTTATATAGATCAGAGTTCAATTATAATTAACTTTTTTTTTTTTTTTTTTTTTTTTAAAAAATTTTTAATAATATAAAAAAAACCTAAAAAAATATTATAAAAAAAAAAAAAAAAAAAAAAAAAAAAACATAAATGTGAATAATATACACAATAAGGAACTTAAAAAAAAAAAAAAATATATATATATATATATATATATATAATAATATTATATATAATGTATATTTTATAAACAATATTATTTTTATTTGGTTGTTTGAAATTATATGTATAATTTATACTTACGGCATATATATATATATATATATATTTACTATTGTTTTTATGTAAACTAATATATATATTATTATATATATATATTTTTATTTATTTGATAAACTATAGGTTACTATTTATTCATATATTCTTTAACATATTATTATGTTTTTTATAAATAAAAAAGCTAAACTAGTTATTTACGACTATACTATATATATATATATATATATATATATATATATATATATATATATGTATATATTTTTTTTTTTTTATCATTTTGTTTTCTTAATCTCAACCAGTTCATTAAATTCTATACAAGCATCAACTTTTTAATGGTATAATTTTATAATTATCCAATAAAAATGAATACATTAATTTTGTAAATGTGATTGTTTTTTATTTTTTTATTATTTTTTTTTTTTCTTTTTGTTAATATGAGTATTAATAATAATATATAAAAAGTTCCTTTTATATTATGGTATATTTAAATATATTGTTGTATAAAATAATTTAAAAAAATATTATGTACAACATAAAAATATAATATATATATATATATATATATATATATATATATATATGTTTATTGTTGGAGACTGAAATAATGAGATATAAAAATGTATTTTAATAAATGATATATAATAAGATTATTTTATAAGTTCTTTATTTTATTTTTCATTTTTCTCTTCCATTATAAGTATATAATATATAAAAAAAAAGTCCCCATCGATTTTTTTTTTTTATTTTTACTTTTTAATGTACTGTCGTAAGGAGAGAAAGAACAAATGGACAGTTTAAAAAAGATAGTTGTAAGTTTGTGAACATATATATATATATGTGTTATAAAATATTAGTTTAAAAAATAATTTATTGTATACATAGATAAATGTATATATGGAAATAGTGGATACTCTCCCGCGCGCAAAAAAAAAAAAAAAAAAAAAAAAAAAAAAAAAATATATATATATATATTTATATATATATATTTATATTATTGTGTGTATATTAATTATTCAATTTATTATATTTTATTTTTTTTATAGGCTTATAAAGCAGTAGACGAATATGTACAATCGAATATGACGATAGGACTGGGAACAGGTTCTACGGTTTTCTATGTGCTTGAACGTATTGATAATTTATTAAAAAGTGGAAAATTAAAAGATGTTGTATGTATACCCACAAGTATCGACACAGAATTGAAGGTAATAAATAATTATATATATATGTATATATATATAATTATTTATATATAATTATTTATATATATTTATTTATGTATTTATGTGTATGTATTTATTTATGTGTATCCATTTTATTTTTTCTTATAGGCGAGAAAACTGGGTATACCCTTGACCACATTAGAAAAACATTCAAATATTGATATTACCATAGATGGAACTGATGAAATAGATTTAAATTTAAATTTAATAAAAGGAAGGGGGGGAGCCTTAGTTCGTGAGAAGCTTGTCGCTTCTAGTTCGTCCCTTTTCATAATAGTAAGAGATAAACCAAGTACATACATACATACATACATATATATATATGTGTATATTTTATTTTATTTATTTTATTTTTTTTTTTTGTGAACTTACCAGATTGGTGATGAGTCCAAATTATGCACTAATGGATTGGGCATGACAGGGGCTGTTCCTATAGAAATCCTTACATTTGGATATGAAAAAATCATAGAGAATTTGTTAAAAATATATACACTCAAAGGATGTACATATAAAATAAGAAAGAGAAACGGGGAAATATTTATTACTGACAATAAAAATTATATTGTAGATTTTTTTTTTACTGAGCCTATACAAGATTTATTAGAAACATGTACAAGAATTAAAATGGTAACAAGGAAACATGAACAAATATTTTATTTTGAATGAATATGTGAATTTAAGTATATGTTATTATATAATAATAATGATTATTATGTACATATATTTTAAATAGATTGTTATACAACATATATTTTAAATAGATTCTTATATAACATATATTTTTAATAGATTGATATATAACATATATTTTTAATAGATTGTTATACCATCATATATTTTCATTTTTTTTTTTTTTTTTTTTTTTTCAGACTACAGGAGTTGTTGATCATGGTATTTTTGTTAACATGACGAATGTAGCTTTAATAAGTAAACACGATGGAACTGTATTAACATTAAACAAAAAATATGAATAAATAATATTCATACTATATATATTTATATATATATATATATATATATATATATTTATTTATTTAATTTTGATAAATAAAAAAAAAAAAAATAATAATAAAGTTTCAAATTGTCATTAAATTTTTTGAATTAAAAATTTATAACACTGGAGAAATATTATATTTTCTTCTTTTTATTATGTTTTATGGTTTATTTTACCATATTGTTTTGTTTAAAAAAAAAAAAAAAAAAAAAAATTGAAATAAATTTTATTTCCAGTTTTTTTAGTTTTTCCTAATATATATATATAAAATATGTTTATTTATTTATATTATTTAATTAACTCAGAAAAATATTCTTTTATACACCATTTGTAGATGTGTATATACAAAAATATTTTATTATATTATTATATTATTATTAATATTATTATATTATTATTTCATTATATTATTATATTATTGTTTTATTTTTTTTTACTTAATATATATAATATACATATATATGTTTGTATAGTCCTTAATTAATACTGTCATATATTTTAATTTATTATTTTATATAAAAATGAACTTGAAAAAAGTTATAAAAAGTATTAAAAATATAATTATTAATTTTATAACTATTATATATTTAAATAGTATTAATATATATATATATATATTTTTTTTTTTTTTTTTTTTTTTTTTTTTTTTTTTTTTTT
>NC_033650.1:505848-510530 GCF_001601855.1 Plasmodium reichenowi | reverse complement strand
TTTTTTGTACTTTTTTAAAAGACCAAAATTATGTACATATTTCCACTATTAAATGAAAGGATCCCTCTTTATTTGTTATAAATAAAAAAAAAAAATTAAAAATTAAAAACTAAAAATTAAAAACTAAAAATTAAAAACTAAAAATTAAAAACTAAAAATTAAAAACTAAAAATTAAAAATTAAAAACTAAAAACGACTTTTATATTTTTATCCATCAATCATTCATGAAATGTTTACTCTTTTGTAGAACATATAAATATATTAAGCTCATTCAATTGAAAAATGTACAAAAATAAATATATTCATATATATATATCAATATTTGTTATTCTTTTAAATTTCCTTATTTTTCCTTTTAAGAATGTAATAATAAATAAGTATTCCATTTTATTTTATTATTTTATTTTATTTTTTTCATAAAATTCATAATAATATTAAAAAATGCATCAAGATATTAATTTTTTTTTAATAAGTAATAAATATTTATATTATATAAATATAATAACACAATTATATAATATATTATTTATATATATATATATATATATATAATATATATGGTGTACATTTTTGAGTGCTTTTATTTTTTATTAATAATTAGATTATAAGAAAAAATTACCAAGCCGTGATAGCTCAGTTGGGAGAGCGTCAGACTGAAGATCTGAAGGTCCCTGGTTCGATCCCTGGTCACGGCAAGATTATAAAAAAAAATTAGCAGAAAAATTTTTAAAATATATATAAAAATGTATATATATATATATATATATATATAATTAATAATTTATTTATAAATATAATATATACATTTTATTAAATTTTTTTAATTTAAATATTACATGACAAATTTAGATATATATAATAATAAGAAAATTCCATATTTAAAACATCATCTATTATAATATATATAAATATATATATATATATATTTTTTATATAGCTTAAAAAAATTTGTTTTAATTAAATTATTTTTTCTTCATATTATAATATATTATATATATTATATATATATATATATATATATATGTATGAATATAAGTTGAGTTCATAAAAAAAAAAAAAAAAAAAAAACATACATATATATATATATATATAGTGGTCACAAAAAAAAAATAAGCATGAAACAATAAAATAATAAAACATATTATATATATGTATAACGTTTTATATATATTAATTAATTTTAAATTAATATTATTATTCCGATAGAGTAACATTTTTTACATTGTTGAGATTTAAGAGAGTGATAAGATATCTTTCCATCCCTAGAGCTAATCCTCCATGTGGTTTTGAAGCATATTGAAAAGAATTAAAATATTTATAAATTGTTGATTTTTTATTTATTAATTTTTGTAAATTATTAAGATAATTTAATATGGTGAAATTATCCTTTTTATGAAGATATGTTGATAAGGATATTTGTTTATTTTCTTTTAATGTCTTAAAAAGTAAAATTGGTAGGTTATGAATTCGTTGACTTCCCGAAATTATTTCCATACCTTTATATATAAAATCATAACTATTAGAAAATCGTAGATCATACATATTGCTACATGTATAATAAGGTCTTAAAAAAATTGGATATTGGTCTATAATAAATATATCACTATGAAAATTGGTTTTTATAAATAAATATAGATAATTTAATTCATCGTTTGTGAAATCATCATATAAAATATATTTATTTTTTAAATTGTTATATGATAAAGGTTCAGTAATGAACACATTACCATCATCATTATTATTATTACCATCATCATTATTATTATTACCATCATCATTATTATTATTAATATTATCCATATTATTATTAATATTTGTTTTTTTTTTATTTATAATATTTACCAAATCGTACAACGTTTTAATATGCTCATCGTGATTATTATTATTATTATCATTATTTCCATCATAAGTAACCTTTGGATATATATTCGATCCATCTATCTGAGTTTGTGTTTTTAAGACATTCATATTATTTTCTTGTAATTTCTTTTTCTCCATATCATACTTATCATACATGTTATTAAAAAATAATAATATCTTTCTATAAAATTCATCTTTATTAAAAGAATTTAAAAAGTGGTAATATGTATCATTATATATGTTCGCTTCATTATATTCCTTGTACATATCATGAGTTGAGGACATAAATAGATTTTTTTGTTTTTGTTTGTTTTCTTGTTTATTTATTTTATAATATTTTAATATTTTGTTGTAATAATATATATTATGTAATTTATCCTTCTCAGATGATTCAAACATAATTTTTTTCTTCATATTTTGTTTTTCTTCATTATTTAATATTTTTATATATTTATTATATTTCTTATTGTAAATATATGTATTTTTGTTATTTATATGTATATTGTTTTCTTCTTTTTGTAATAATAAGATATCATTTTTATTATTCCTATAATATTTATCTAATATATCTTGAGCTTCAGAAAAAGAGATGACTATGGGATTATCGCAAAGTTGGCTAGCTCGATATGTATAATAATTATTATTATTATTATTATTATAAAAAGATGATAAAATATTTAATTCATTAAAATAGTTATTATTTATATATGTATTCATATTTTTTAAGATATTATACATATATATAATAATTTCATAATAATTATCATAAATTACTCTTTCAATATCTAAAGACATAAATTCATTTAAATGTCTTGAACTATGAAATTTTTCATTTCTATAACAATAATTAATTTCATACACTTTGTCAAAATCAGAATTTATTAACATTTGTTTAAATAATTGTGGACTTTGTGATAACACAATATTTTGTCCCTCAAGCTTATAACATCTACAACCACCTTCCGATCCTGTTAATTGAACATTTATATTCTTATCTGATGAACTAGTATTCTCTAAATTATTATCTTCAGTTTCCTCATAATTGTTTTCATGTTTATCAACAGATGGATTCTTTTCAGATTCTTTAATTTTTATAAATTTAGATGTGAATATTTCTGTATAGCCATCCCTTTCTAAGAGATCCCTAAATCGTTGAAATACTTTACTTTTAATATAAAAAATTAAATGATTTATTGAATTTCTATAGTTTAAAGAAAAATTTTGTACTTTCAGCAAGTTTTCGTTCGTGTTCATTTTTTTTTCTTCTTCATAATTGTTACTGGTTTGTTGTGGATGTAAGTTGTTGTATGGTATGTTTTTCGTTTTGTCAACATAATTTTTTTCGGCGTATTCTTTTGTATCAACATAATTTTTTTCGGCGTGCTCTTCTGTATCGACATTATTTATTTCGGCGTGCTCTTCTGTATCGACATTATTTTTTTCGGCGTGCTCTTCTGTATCGACATTATCTTTCTCATTGTTTTTGTTTTTCTCCATATCAACAATTTTGTTATCTCCCCTTATAACCATTTGGATTTTGTTTGTGTGGACATCACTATCGTTTATAATAAATGGAGGATTATAAAACGATTCTGAAATACAATCTATTTGTTCAACTACTATTTCGATAACTCTTTGATTAAGCAAGCTTTCTATATAAGGTACGTTGTGTTTATATAACGTTCCATGTAATTTGATCCTTCCTACAATATCTATAACACTTTCATTTTTTAAATTCTTTATATAGGTATACATATTATCTATTGAATATATAGATTTATTATTTTCATTTGTGTTTTTTTTTTTTTTTTCATATACACATGTTAAGTACATTCCATTACTTAATCTTAGATATAAGAAAATTCGTTTGGATTGTTTTTTTTTTCTTTCCATACGACCCCTAATAAGTATGTATTTTTTATCGATAAATGTTTGTTTTGTTATATCATTATTATTATATATATTATTGTTCATACACTTTACAAACTTCTTTTCATTTGTTTCTATATATTTTATAATATCTTGATAAGTATAATAATCTCTATTTAAATGTGAACCATAAAAAAGAGAAAGGTGTCCCCAGCTTGTTGAAGGTAATAATATATATGGCTCTCCTATGCTGGATAAATACAATTCATCAACGTGATAATTATTATTATTATTATTATTATTTTTATTATTATTATAATTATTATTATTATAATTATTATAATTATTATTATTATTATTATTATTATTTTTATTATTAATGACGTTATCATTTTCTTTCCTATTAAACGTTAAATAAAGCATACATTTTTTTCTCATAACATTTATTTTAACATTTTTATCACTGTTTTTATTTTTTACTCTTTCCTCTGTTGTATAGGAATTAAAAAGATTTTTTAAAATACACGCATCATCATAAGAAAAAGTAGGACTATTAAAAAAATTCAATTTATGCTTCTTCTTATGATATATAAACTTATTTAAAAAGAATGGATTACTTATATTATTATTCCCGATATTATTATCATAATGAAAACCACCCTTATGATAATAAATATTATGATATTTATTTCTTTTGTTTCTTTTTTTATTTCTTTTGAATAACACAAACTTTGAATTATTGTATAAAGAAAAATGATGTGATAAATTATATGAATAGCAAAATAAAACTCTTCTTAAAAATATTGTATTTATATAGCAAATCAAAAATAAATATTTCACAACATAAATCATTTTATATTATTCTTTTTTTATAATTTTTTTTTTTTTTTTTTTTCCTTCTAATCATAATTTCCCTACATTGTTAATATTATATAATAAAAATGTAAATTCAA
>NC_033650.1:497286-505748 GCF_001601855.1 Plasmodium reichenowi | reverse complement strand
GAAAAAAAAAAAAAAAAAAAAAATTAATTTTTTTATACATTCCCTTTTTGGAGTAGGAAAGAAAAAATTACGTGCTTATATGGATACACGTGGAAAAAAAAAAAAAAAAATATATATTCTTTAAAAAGGTATAAACATTTATATATATATATATATATGTAATACATTTATTTTATATGTTATTATTCATGTGGAGGTTATTTTGTTCTTGCCGATTATAGAACTTCAAAAAATCAATATATTATATATATATTATATATATATGATAACATATATATACTGTTTTGCTTTAAGAAATACAAAAAAACAGGATAACTAAATAAATAAATAAATATAAATATAAATATATATATATATATATATATATTTTTTTTTTTTTTTTTTTTTTATATATTTATATTTTTATAAGGTTAATTATTTATACACAGACAAGATGAGAGTTATCCATCTCATTTTGTAGGTACACTTGTAATGAAATTAAAGAAAAAGAATATCCATACAGAAGAAGAAAGAATTAATCTTTTAAAAAATTTTCTGAAGGGTATATTGATATTAGTTGATAAATATTGGTGTAAATTATTTTTATTTAATTTTGTATTAAATGGTGAAAAAAGAAGAATTAAGAAATGCGAATATTTTTTATTTTTAAATAAAGATATTAAATTATAATGAAAAGGATTATATAATTCATATATTTTATTTATTATGTTATATGAAATATTTAATGAATTTCCATTATCAAAAAAAATTATATATTCTTTTTTGTTATTTTGTTTATGATTATAATAATTTTTAATAATTTGTTCATATATATTATATAAATTAAATGCAACATTTTTTGAACGTTCATTATCTATAACTAATTGTAAAAGAATTATCGAAAAATCAACCCACATAAGATTATTCATAAATCCTGAATCAAATTTTGTATTTTGATTTTTATTTAAATTATAATAAAAAGAATAACTTGTTTTATTCTTATCATTATATACAGATTCATTATAATTCTCTACATTTATAAAATTTTCATATAAAGTAGGATGAACATTTTTTTCAAATTGAATATTATTAAATGTATATGCTTCATACTCACTATTTTTTTCTAAACGTGAAGAAATTAAAAATTTATAATTCTCTTTTAATAATATATTATAAAAAATCGTACAATTTTCCCAAAAAAAATTATTCATATATTGTAACATATTTCTATAATCATATTGAAGAACATTAAAAAAATATACACAATACTTTCCTTCTTTATAGTATAATTTAAAATTCTCTTTGCTATAATCTTCTACACGTTGGTAAATGTTTATTTCTTTGTGTATATATTCATAAGGGTTCAGTTTATTTTTATCCATCACTTGACCTTCAAACATGTTGGAATGACCATTGTTAATATTTAAATTGTTTATGGAATTATCGCACAAGTCACTCTGTGTATTAATATTATACCTTTGGGTATCATTTATTTGGGTATCATTTATTTGGGTATCACGTATTAGTGCATCATTTATTTGGGTATCATTTATTTGGGTATCATTTATTTGGGTATCACGTATTAGTGTATCATTCATTTTTTTTTCTTTCTTGTGATGGTTCATCTTCTTGTCCAGCATAGCCTTATTTAAGGAAGGGGGGGGTAAAGAACATCTATAGATCTCATTATAATATTCCTGTAAATTAAATCCTTTTTCTTTAAAAAATATCATAAGATTGTTGATGTGCAAATTTATTATTTTTTCTTTTTCTTGTAAAGTATAATTTGATATATCTTTTAAAAAGTTGTTACTTAAAAAATGTTCATATGAAGAAATGATATTTTCTTGATAATTACTCTTTTTATTATTATTATTATTATTATTATTGTTATTATTATTTGATGAGGGTAACATGTTTTTCATAACATAATGCAAGTAACTAAAATAAGAAAGGAAAATATTATACATATATAAACTTTCTTCACTTAATTCTCTATAAGCTGTTTGAATAGGATATTTTTCTTCGGCATTTTTTTTCCCTCCTAAAATATTTAATTCTCCTTCTTTTCTTTTTTTTTCTTTTTCTTCTTCATTTATTATTTTCATCATATCTTTGGTTGTAAGGGGATCCGACCCTAGTAGAAATTTTATATTGATACCTTTTGGGTTCGTCTTCAAGTTCACATTATCATAATAATAATCGTATTTATTATTACTATGGTTATTCTGGTTATGATTAATGATATTGTTATCTTCGTGACCACGGTCACTCCGATAATTATTATTATTATTATTATTATTATTATTAATGTCTGCTTTTATAAGAAAAAACCCGGCAGCCTTATAATTATTTATAATTTCATCAGGAAAGTCACAACCCAAATAATAGTTATATTTTAAATTCCCCACATGATTATTATCCTGTTTATCGTCCTTATTAGGATAATTATTATAATTATTTTTTTGCCCATTCATTCTTAGTATATTCTTATTACAATTCCTATCGTGATAAATAAATTTTTTAATCTTTTTCATAAAAGGATAGTAGTAGTACCACCCTTTTCTCTTTTGAAAAATGTAAGGATGAATATATTTAAAAGATATGTCCTTTATAGAATACCCTCCTCTGTTATATAGGCCCCTGGGATATGGTAATATAAAATTAGAATACACCAATTTGTTGTGCTTATAATTATTATTATTTTGTAATGTATAGAATATTATATTCTGTTGTAATATATTCAATTTTGTATTTATAAATATATTTTTCTTCTGATTTTTATATATATATAAATATATATCTTTATTCTTTACTTTATTTATTTTGTATGAATTTATATCATCCCATTTATTATTCTTCAAAGACAAATTATTAAGTATCTTATACTTATATACAGATTCTCTTTTTTTATCTTCAACATTAAGGTCGCTTATCTTGTTCGATTTGTAATCACCTCTATAATACATGTATGTATTCTTATTATAATTAGAAGAACAGATCCTTGCGATACTAACATTATTAATATAAATAAAGAAAAAACTGAAAAAAAAAAAAAAAAAATTCGGCTCCAAGGGTATCAAAACGAAATAGAGCAATAAAATTAAAACACAAACATATAAAAACATATATATAAAAAAAAAAAAATATATATATATTTTTCAATTTGCTATTTTTGCTTCTTTATAAAAATTGTAAATAAATAAATATAAATATAATATATATATATATATATATATATATATATATATATATATATATATATATATAATATATGTTAATAAATTCGAAGGGAAAAATTTTTTATTAAATAAAATTAAGAATATTTTCAACATATATTAATTATGCATATATTATATATTATATATATATAATATATTATTTATATATATAATAATATGTATACATATACGGATATATTTTTGTTTGATTAAATTTTCTTTTTATTTGAAGAAAGAAAAAAATGAAAAGGCATTTTATACAAAAATATGTATACAATATTAAAGAATTACAATTTTTATTTTTATTTTTATTTTTATCATTTCATATAATTAAAATAATGTTTTGTTTTATGTATTATGTCTATGGTTAAATATATAAAAGTTACATAACAAAAAATAAAGGCATAAATTATACATATAATATATATATATATAATACATATCAAATAACCCTTTTTGTGTATTTATTTTTTTAAATTCATATGTATATATATATATATATATATATATATACATATCTTTCTTTTAATATGTGTTTATATTATTATATATTTTTTTTAAAAAAATATAACACGTATAATAAAATATATATCCATTGTTGATATTTACCTATATATCCATAGTTATATACACATTTTATATTCATAAAAAGAAAAAATAATAAAATAATATACTTATCTATAAATAAAAAAAATATATATGTATATATATATATATATATATATATATATATATATATATATATATAATATATTTATATATTTTTTATTTTATTATTTTTTTTGATTGATAATGAATGAAGATGAGGTGGGTAAAAATATTTCCTCAGCCTCTGTAGAGATGAAAAAAACGAAAAGTAAGAGCACGGAGATCTTAAAAAATATTTTATTTAATAACTTTTCTGAGGAACAACAAAAAATAATTGAAATTCCTATGAATGTAAATTTATGTATTATAGCATGTCCAGGATCTGGGAAAACATCTACATTAACAGCGAGAATTATAAAAAGTATTATCGAAGAAAAGAAGTCTATAGTTTGTATTACATTTACTAATTATGCAGCTAGCGATTTAAAAGATAAAATTATGAAGAAGATAAATTGTTTAATAGATATATGTGTAGATAATAATATAAATCAGAAATTATTTAATAATAAAAATAATAATAATTTCAGTTTAAAAAATAAATGTACTTTAAATAATACAATGAATAAAAGTATAATTAAAGTACTTAATACTGTGATGTTTATAGGAACTATACATTCTTTTTGTAGATATATCCTTTATAAGTATAAAGGAACTTTTAAAATATTAACTGATTTTATTAACACCAATATTATTAAATTAGCTTTTAATAACTTTTACTCTTCTATGATGAGCAAGACGAAAAGTACTCACCCTGGATTTATTAGTATCCTTGAAAGGAAGGGTAACAAGGGTGGTACCAAAAATAATGACCCCGATAAAATTAACACGGATAGTGATAAGAATATATGTGGTGATGATAATAATATATGTGGTGATGATAATAATATATGTGGTTATGATAATAATAATAATTATGATAATATTAACAATGATGATAATATTAATAATGATGATAATATTAATAATGATGATAATATTAATAATGATGATAATATTAATAATAATAATAATAATTATTATTATAATAATAATTGTGGGAATTATAACGAAGCTAAAGGTATACCATCCCAATTAGCTTATTTCATTAATTGTATGAAGAACGCAGAAATAAAAGAAGACGAAGAAAAAGAACTCTATGAAGAAGAGCATGATACACAAAATGATATTCTAAACAATGATGATAATAATAATAATAATAATGATGATGATGATGATGATGATGAGTTTTATAATTATTTATACAATTTTAAACATTCTTATGAACAAACAAATGACTACTTTGCAAATGAACAAGTAGAAAGTGTGTTGAAAAAAAAAAATATAATATTCTTAAAAAAAAAAATAAAACTAATGAAATATATAGAATTATATAATATAAAAATAGAAATTAATGATGTAGAAAAGATGTTTTATGAAGAATATAAAAAAATATTTAAGAAAGCTAAAAATATATATTATGATTTTGATGATTTATTAATTGAGACCTATCGTCTTATGAAATATAATTCAGATATAAGAAATAAAATCCTAGAAGAATGGAATTACGTATTTTGTGATGAATTTCAAGATACCAATACAACACAATTTAATATTTTACAATATTTTGTTAATCATAATGTTCCTTCTACTTTTAATGAATCAATATATACATCAAGAAATTCGGAAAATAAAGATATGAAAGATATGAAAGATATGAAAGATATGAAAGATATGAAAGATATGAAAGATATTAAAGATATGAAAGATATGAAAGATAATCATTATATTTCTATGTCCACATATAAATCTAAACAATACAGTCACTCTGTTCAAAACTTTTTTAATGAACATAAAGTTGATCAACAACTTTGTGATCAAATATATTTTGACAAACATTGTAATAACATACTTATGCAAAATAAAAACCAACAATCAACAAAGAAACACTCTCAAGAAGAAGAAAAAAATAAACAAAAAACAAATACTTTTATAAATCAACAAAAAATAAAAACACAAACTATATTATCATATAAACAAGATGAAATCAACTCATCTCCATCGTCCACATATTCATATGTAAAAATAGAAAAAAAGAAAAAAAAATACGCTCTTAACCAAATCAACGATACTTATTATAATAAAAAAAATATATATAGGAACAATGAGGAATTATTAGATATAGAAAAAGAAAAAACATTTTTTAATCATAATTGTAATGAAACAAAAAAAAAAAAAAAAAAATTGAATTTAAAAGATAGAAGTCTAACCGTTATAGGTGATGATGATCAATCCATATATTCTTTTCGTGGTGCTCATATTAATGTATTTTATAAATTTTTAAAAGATTGTAATTGTTTATTATTTAAATTAAATAATAATTTTCGAAGTACAAAAGAAATTGTTAGAGTTTCTCAGAATCTTATTATTAATAATAAAACATGTAGAATACAAAAACAACTCTATACGAATAATGTTCAAGGAAATAAAATTCAATTCCATGCATTCAAAACACCATCTGATGAAATTTCTTATATATTGTCCGAAATAATTTATTTAAAAAAAAATTATAATTATAAATATGGAGACTTTGTTATTTTATGTAGAACGAACAAAACATTAAAAGAAACATTAAAGAGTTTACATAATGTGGATATTAAGAAGAAAGCATATAAATATTTAATCAACAAATTTTTAAATGATAAACAAAATCATCTCATAAAACAAAAAGAATACAATAAAAATATTATGGAAAATAAGAACACAAAGGATGTATATAAAAATTCACCTATTAGAAACCATGAAATAAATATATATAAAAATAATCAAAAATATGAAGAATATATCAAACAGTTTCATAATATATTTGATATCGATACTTTTAAAATACCTATAAAAGAATTAAACAAAAAAAAAGCTTTTTTCGGATCTAAAGAAATTATTGAATTAATTACATTTCTTAGGTTTTTATTAAATGTAGATGATAATATCATATTTAAAAAAGCTTTTAAAATAATAAAAAATTTGAAAAATACAAAACAAATAATAGATAAATTAACAAACTGTCAAACAAATCAACATTTATCCAACATACTAATGCAACATTCTCATGATATTATACAAATCAAAACACAACAAAATAAAATTCATAAACACGAACGAAGAAACAAGGATAACTTATCTCTTTTTTCATGTGTTCAAAGTATTACTCACTTATTTATTCTAAATAAGAAACAAACAATAAATAAAGAATCATTACGTCTATTAAATATATTTACAGAAAACGAATTAAAGAACATTGTAGATTTTTTCTTTTGTATTAATTATTTCTTAAAGTTTGCTGCACATATTAATTCTGTCTATTATTTAGTAATAGAAGTTTTAAAAAAAACAAATTTTCTAAAAAGGTTACAAGCCAAAATACAAAAGAAAAGGGACGAAGAAAATAAGGAAAACAATATTATGAATGAAACCATATCTCACGAAAGGAATGATAACATGGAATTACATGCAGCTCAAAAGAAATGTAGCGAGAAAATGGAAGGAAACAATTATATCACCGGTAATGCACAAAACGATCTGAAATTAATAAATAAAAGACAAACGGATGAGCACGAGAAATTGTGTTCTCACCGGGTGATAGAAAAAAGGGTCAAACTGGATAATCAAAATAAAGAAAATATATATGATGATAAAAAAAATAAGGACAATATATATGATGATAAAAAAAATAAGGACAATATATATGATGATAATAAAAATAAAGAAAATATATATGGTGATAATAAAAATAAAGAAAATATATATGGTGATAATAAAAATAAGGACAATATATATGGTGATAAAAAAAATAAGGACAATATATATGATGAGGTATCATATACTAATAATTTATGTACAACTGAAGAAAGTTGTTCAATAAATGTTGAAGATAAAAAAGGAAATATCAAAAAACGTACCTTTGGAGAGCTTATAGAAAACGGTAAGGACACAAAAAAATATATGTCTAGTGATAATAATAATAATAATAATAATAATAGTAATATAAATAGTGACATGTTGGATGTAAATGTTGTGAATGAAATAAGAATAAAAAAAGATCTAGAATTATTATTTAATATAGGAGATAAAGATTTAAAATATAATGAAATACAAAATATTTTTATATTCTTAGAAATGACAACTGATTATAAACCAAACTTATTACAACAGTCATGTTTAGATTGTTTATTTTGTTTTCTTAATGATTTTAAAAATAATGTACATGAAAAGATGCTAGTAGAAAAAGTGACCTTAACAACTATACACAAAGCAAAAGGATTGGAATGGAAAGTTGTTTTTATTATAAATGTAACAGAAGGAGAAATTCCACAAGCTGTTGATAGTAAACAAGATATTATTGAAGAAAGGAAAATTTTTTATGTGGGAATTACTAGAGCCAAATTTTTACTATATTTATTATGTTCCGTTCAAAATAATAATTCTGAAAAAAATACTGTTTCAAGGTTTATTAATGAAATGAATATATAAAAATAAATAAATAAATAAATAAAAAAAAAAAAATATATAAAAAAAAAAATATAAAAAAAAAAAATATAAAAAAAAAAATATGCAAAAAAAAAGTATGCAAAAAAGAAA
>NC_033650.1:495666-497186 GCF_001601855.1 Plasmodium reichenowi | reverse complement strand
AAAAAAAAAACCAAAAAAAAAAAAAAAAAAAAAAAAAAAAAAAAAAAAAAAAAAAAAAAAAAAAAAAAAAAAAAAAAAAAAAAATACATACATACATACATATATATATAATATATATATATTTTTATTTTTTCCTTTTATAGGAGCCTATTTGTCTGGAACAGAACATTTAAAAAAAATGGCAAAACATATTAAGACGAAATCAAATGTTTAATTTAATATTTAAAAGCAAACTATAGAAATATTAATTTGTATAATAAAAGATATCACATAAAAATATATATATATATATATATATATGTATATATTTCGAATTAATTAAAAATTTTTACAAAAAAAAAAAAAAATATAAATGTAATATATATATATATATATATATATATATATATGTACATGTGTGTACATATAATGTAGCATATTTTTTAATTAATATCTTCCTTTTTAATATAATGTTTATATAATCGTTTATCCATATTTTTACGGTATTCCCTCGATAACGTTTTAAAATTATTATTTTCAGCTAAATCTTTTGCAAAAAAGAGAATTTTTTCCTTTAATAGTAATATCTGAAATAGGATGGAGTTGGGAAAAAAAAAAAAAAAAAAATAATATAATATAATATAATATAATATAATAAAAATGGATATATATACATAAATAAAAATACATACATATGTATATGTATATATATATATATATATATATATATATATTTCCATAAGGAACTATTTTTATTGTAACATTCTTACCTTATGAGATATATCTCTCTTTAATGTATAAGGAATTATATGATTAGTACGATTCTCTGATGGAATGTCTGACCTATTCACTAATATATAATTTGGTTGTTCTTTCTTCATATCGTAAATAAAAAGAGCAATAAAGAAGAATGGGATTATTGAACCACCAAGTGCTAACATTCTGAATGCCTTTCGTCGACCATTTAAAGAATCTGGTCTTGTAATTTGATAATGTATATCATTGTATTTATGAATTAACAATTTATTTATACATTTGATATTTTTATATGCCCATAAAGTTGTTAGAAATATGGACAGGTGATATAATTTCGGTTCATATATTAATGTTAATGATGAATAAAAGCGCTTTCCTAAATCCATAAATGGAGATATATATTTATATAAAAATAACTTTTCTTTTCTTTTTTTATAACTTAATGTACTAGAAGATGAAGATACAGAAGAATTACTACTACTATTATTATCATCAAAATATTCATCTATTTTGTTTTCTATATTATATTTTCTTTTATATTCTTCTTCAACATTTTCATTATATTTATCAAATCGAATTTTTTCATTCAAAAGCAAACTATTCTTATCTACCATCTTAAATACAAATACAAATATATGTTATATGTTTATGTATTTTTTTTTTTTTTTTTTTATTTTAAACTTTACGTATACATTTGTAACATAAATGTATATATATGTAACTTATATTTGGATCTCAATAATAGATAATAATTTATAATATATAATAAAATAAATGTTTTAATT
>NC_033650.1:491975-494475 GCF_001601855.1 Plasmodium reichenowi | reverse complement strand
AAAAAGGTATTTTTATAATTAAGGCTTGGTAATTTATAATAAATAAGATTATTTGGATATAAATTAACTACTTTTTCATTATTATTATTATTATAAGATGAATTATCTAATTTATATGTATTTATAAAATTAATATTTAGATTTATATAAAAATCATCTCCTAGAAAGCATTCCATTTTTTTATTAAAAAGAAAATAGGATTCTAGATCTTTATTAATATGAAATATATATAAAGAATAATTACTATATTCATATACTTTAACAATTTTATTTATTATATTAACAGGTTCTAAAATATTATCATAACTAAAATAGAAACAACTCCTAATATCTGTTTTTACACCATTATATACACTTACAATAAAATATCGGTCGTTTAAATTTATTGACAAATCATCATAATTAATATTACACACATTTCTATAATTATTAGAATTATCTTTAATTAATGTTGTATGGTTTTCTTTAATTTCTTTTACAAAGCCTGGATTTGCATACCTTTTTTTTAAATATAATAAGGTACAATGTTTTACAGATCCTTTATGCTTTATTAAATAAAGATAGCTATCTTTTTCATTTAAGTAATTATATAATACTGTGGAATCGTTTAATAAATATAAATTACCTTCTCTATATTCTTTACCTACACTTATAGCATTATTATGCATGCTTTCTGTAATTACAGAATTATAAATATACCACAATTTTACTTTCTCTTTTTTATCTTTCTTGTTTGACAAAATTGTTAAATAATATCCTCTTACTTTTGTAATATCCAACAAGTATTTATCTTCTACAAAATGAATATCATCACAATCGAAGTGATACCCTTCTCGATAAGTGCACTTAATATATTTGTTTGTAGAAACGTCTGGAGAAAAAAACAAAAATCCGATTTCGTTGTAGCTAATTTTGGGAACCACCTTAGAGTACACCACCTCGCTTTTGGCGTGTGGGTAATAAAAGGAGAACGTCAATCTGGTAGAAGAAATATAAAAAGGGATGATAAGATAAATGGAAATAAAAAGGGGTGAAAAGATAAATGGAAATAAAAAGGGGTGAAAAGATAAATGGAAATAAAAAGGGGTGAAAAGATAAATGGAAATAAAAAGGGATGATAAGATAAATGGAAATAAAAAGGGGTGAAAAGATAAATGGAAATAAAAAGGGATGAACAGATAAATGGAAATAAAAAGGGATGATACGATAAAGGGATAAGCACATAGACACATTGATATATATATATATATATATACAATTTTATGTACATATTAATACAGATAACACACATAATTTATTTTTCTGTTCTGTTGTTACCCCCAGGTAAGACCAGAATCCTTACTAGCACGACATAAGATAAAGACATGAGAACCTGGAGACAACTTTCTGTTTTCGTTAATTCCACAAATTAATAAATATGAAGTACCCAAGAAATCAAATGTATTAGATGTATAATCAACTAACGATAAAGGATCTATGTGGTTATAATTAATTCTAACTTTATGTTCTTCATTTCCTTTACCGTCCACCTTGTTAATAGATCTATGACATTCATAAGGCGCTTTATTTATAAGTTTATTAAAACAAAATATTATGACTAGTTCATTTTTATTTACAAATGTATAAAAATATTTAAGAATTTTAAATGTATTCTCTTTTAAAACTTTATATTTTTCCTCCCACTTTTCTTCTTTTAATGTATTTACTATAAGATTATATTTAGAATGAACACCAGAAGGTTGAGAGAACAAACATAACTTTATAATTTCATTGTTGAAGCTTATATGATGTTCTCTTTTACATATATCGCTATGAGCATTCTTTACAAGTAATTCTTCAGCCTGTTCAAAATAAAAACCAGAACACATGTTTAATAACACATGTGTGTACAGGATAAGTTGACTGAACGTTGATATGAAGGTCATATTTTTAAAAAAAAAAAAATATACATATATATGTAATATATATATATATATATATATATATATATATATATATATATATTATATATTATTCTATCTAATGAGAAAAAAAAGAAAAAGAAAAAAGAAAAAAGAAAAAATGGGGAGGATAATATATATGTATACGTGTTGGTTATATTATATATTTTGCTTTTACATCTAATTGAATAATTCACATAACTTAATAATGATATTATTATAACATTGGGAATGGCTATTCTACTATAAATAAATAAATAAATATATATATATATATATATATATATATTTTTTTTTTTTTATGAAAGGAAAAAGCAAGTGACCAAGTTAATAAAAAATCTGACATCCAAATGTGGAAGAATATCCATATATATAATATATATATGTGTATATATATATTTTTTTTTTTTTTTTTTTTTTTTTTTTTTTTTTTTTTTTTTTTTTTTTTTTTTTTTTTTTTTTTTTTTTTTTTTTTTTTTATTTTTTTTAATATTAATTTTTATATTTTATATTTTTTTTATTTATATAAATATAATAATTTTTTTTATATTTATTTTTTT
>NC_033650.1:488151-491045 GCF_001601855.1 Plasmodium reichenowi | reverse complement strand
AAAAAAAAAAAAAAAAAAAAAAAAAAAAAAAAAAAAAAAAATAATAAATCGTACTATAATTATTATTTATATATATATATATTGTACGACAAACGTTTCTTCAACTTGACATTATTTTTGTGATTAAATAAAAAAAAATGAAATAATAAAAACATTTTTATTTATATATGTACGTATGCTTATTATATTTATATATATTTGAACATGTAGTTAATGTTTTTTCTTTTTTAAAAAATGTATGTTTGGAAAAAAAATAAAAAATATAAAAAATATAAAAAATATAAAAAATAAAAAAAATATAAAAAGAAACTATATAGTATAATATATATATTACATACATACCTCTTTTTTTTATTTTTTTTTTCATTTTTTTTTTTTTTTTTTTTATGTACACATTTATTGACTTAATATAAAATCATATTATAATTATAATTGTAATATGTTATTATGATATTTTATATTTTTATATTTTAATTTGATCAAAAAAAAAGTTTTTTTTTTTTTTTTTTTTTTTTTTTTTTTTTTTATCCATATAAAATAAAAGATTTTTTATTTAAAACATAAATAATTTAATATTTCATTTATAATGTTATATGTTTGTTATTACAACAAACTCGATAATAAAATTTATTCTTATTTTATCATACACATAAATATATATATATATATATTAATATTTTAGTATGACTTCTAGAATATGAATTTAAAAATGTGTTATATATATATATATATATATATAATATATTCATAGGATAAATAAAAAAAATATATATTATATTTTATATGCTTAAACAGTATAATTGAATAGTTTTAATAATATTAAAATATATATATATATATATATTATATATTTATAATATATATTATTTATTTTTTTTTTTTTTTTTTTTTTACTTTGAATACACTTGTTATATATAAACGAATATAATATATATATGATTACCCAACTGGTTTATTTCATATATTAATTTTATTATTATAATTCGTATTATTTAAATATATAAATGTATATGACACACACATATATATATATATATATATATATATATATATTTATATATTTATATATAATTACAACAAGTTTTATATCCATTTAAAGAAAAGGGATAATATTTATAAGTATATTTTTTTTTATACACATATATATTGTATCTACATTTTATTATATGGATGTTCCTATTAGCATAGATATTTCTTAATACCTTTCTTTTATGGTTTTTTTTATAAATAAATAAATAAATATATACATATATATACAAATATATATTTTTTTTTATATTTATATTTTATTTACATTGCAGTGGTTTTATTTTTGTACAAACTCGTTTATAATAACATATATCCATTTGTACATATTTATTTTTTACATATTTATTTTTTACATATTAATTTTTACCAAAGAAATAACCATGGCAAGCGATAGGGATAATAAAGTAGATGGAATATTACACGAAGCCCTTAAAAAGAAAGAAACGAATTTATTTCAAAAATCCGAAGTTATTAAAAAATTAAATGAAGAAAAAAAAGAGAAAATAATAGTACAAGATGGACAAGAAAATAGCTTGGATGAGAAAAAAAAAAAAAAAACCATAATAAAAAATAATGAAGATATATTAAAAGATAATATTAATAATTTTAAAAATAATAATAAACCTCAGATAAATATAAATAAAAGCATTACCATATGTGACAAAAAAAATAATAATAAATATGAAATTCCTATTATAGGAGCATCGAAAAGAATGGATACAATTTCTTCTTATGATGAAAAAAAAGATATTATAATAAATGTAAAAGAAAATCATATGGACGACAAAAAAAAAAAAAAAAATATTATAATAATAAATAAGGAAGATATACAAAAGGATAATACCAATACTAGTGTTATCAATAATCACATGAAATATAATAAACTTAATGTAAATATAAGTAAAGATGAAAGTATATTATCTGAAAAAGGTAATAAGACGGATATAATATCATCTATTTTTACAGATACAAATAGAAAAAAACAGGTTTCCTTTTTTTCACAGGTCGATAAAAATATAATGCAACAAACAAAAGGAAATATGAAAAAAAAAAAAAAAAATGACGAACAAGAAGAAGAAAAAGGAAAAGAAAAAGAAGAAGAAAAAGGAAAAGAAAAAGAAAAAGAAGTAGAAGAAAAAGAAAAAGAAGAAGAAAAAGAAAAAGAAAAAGTAGAAACATATTTAAAAGAACCAATTAATAAATTATTATATAAAGAACAATTTTATACAGATATTTATAAAATGGAAATTTTAAAAAAAGATGAAATTCATAAGAAATCTATTGAAAAAAATAATATTGTTGTAAAAGGAAAACAAAATATAAATACATCTTCGAAAAATTATATATTTATTCCTTCACAAAATAATGTATGTCCACCTTCACAAAATAATGTATGTCCACCTTCACAAAATAATGTATGTCCACCTTCACAAAATAATGTATGTCCACCTTTACAAAATAATGTATGTCCACCTTCACAAAATAATGTATGTCCATCTTCACAAAATAATGTATGTCCACCTTTACAAAATAATGTATGTCCACCTTCACAAAATAAAGTATGTCCACCTTCACAAAATAATGTACCTCCAAAGACACACGTCCCAAGCAAAAATAACAAAGTGACCAAAATTGTTAAATTAATTAATGAAAAACAACAGAATAAATCAAATTATAGAAACACAAAATGGAACAATACTATTAATAAGAAAATAAATGGTAAGAACTATATTACTGGTGGTTCAAAAATGTTAACAAAGGATTTGAAAAAAGAAAAAAGTAATACGCTGTTATCCAAAAACAATCTACTAGATATATGTTCTCCGGGTTCTGATACTGTTAAAGAAACTTCTCTAACTAGTGAT
>NC_033650.1:481360-482130 GCF_001601855.1 Plasmodium reichenowi | reverse complement strand
AAAATATTTTTTTTTTTTTTTTTTTTTTTTTTTTTTTGTTCAGGTGAATGAATTGCATAACTTAATGATCAAGATCCTTTCTGTTATTGATAATTATAAAAAGAAAGTAAAAGTATACAATGATAATAAACATAAGAATAAGAACTATAATAATGTGAATTACGAAATATGTGACTTTAATATAAATGAATATATACATAATGTTTCAAGTTTAAAATATTTTGGAATTCAGGAATTACGAGCGAACATTAGTTTAATAGCGTTGGATAATATGAGTTCCAAAAATAAAAAACAAAAATGATCATTTGAAATTATAAATATTATTAACGCGTATGTGTAATGTTTGGAGTATTACCTATATATATATATATATATAAATTATATATATATGTATGTAGAGAAGTATTATTATTGAAATAATGGCCAATATTTTATAAAATATAGAAAAGAATTATATGGAAATACATTGATATAAAGAAAAGAAATTGATCATATATATATATAATATACGTTATTCAGTATATATATATATATTATATATATATGTTGTCCCTTATTTAAAATAATTTATACGGTGGCAGATTTTTAATTTTTTATTTAAAATTTTTTTTTTTAAGGTTTCATTTTAATATGTTTTAACATATTTAATTAATTAACTTATTATTTTTATTTTTTCCTTTATATTTCTAGTTTTTTTTTTTTTTTGTTATGCTATAATATATATTTAAATATAAATATATATATTTTTTTTTTTTAAATTAATCAACCAA
>NC_033650.1:469372-480960 GCF_001601855.1 Plasmodium reichenowi | reverse complement strand
ATATATTTTTTTTTTTTAAATTAATCAACCAAAATTAAAAAGTCGCAATATATAAAGAAAAAAAAAAAAAAAGGAAATGCTTTCCTATATTTATTTTTTAATATGCTATGCTCAAAAAAAAAAAAAAAAAATTATCTCTTATAAATGTTCAATATTATAGTAATTTTTAGCTATTTTTAAATTAGTAATAAATACAATTTTATAATAACTTTCTTTCTTTTTTCTTTTTCTTTTTTTTTATATCACGGTAATATATATGTTATGACATATATGTAAAATCCCTACAAAATAACGATTAACATTTTTTATATATCATTATATTTATTTCTACATCCAAGAATATTTTATATATTCTTTATAAATATATATAATATATATATAATATATGTATATTATTAATATAATTATTTTATTTTTTATTTATTTATTATTTTTTCTTCTTTTTGGAATAATTAAATATATTTTTATTATTAAAAAAAGAAAAATAATAATAATTGGTTTTTGTATTCTCATGTTTCTTCATATATTTATAAATATTATTGTATAAAATATTTTAATTTTAATTACATTTTAAATTTTAATTTTTTTTTCATAAAAAAACATTATTTTTAAAATACTTAAAGATAAATAAATATATATATATATATATATATATATATATATATATATATTTATACATATAATATATTTTTTATACATTGTTATTAACTTTTTGCCATAATTATAATTACTAATTATTTAAAATGGATAATGTTTTACGACATTTAAAAATAAGCAAGGAACAAATAACACCAGTTGTTTTAGTTGTAGGAGATCCAGGAAGAGTCGACAAGATAAAAGTGGTATGTGATTCATATGTTGATTTAGCATACAACAGAGAATACAAAAGTGTAGAATGTCATTATAAGGGTCAGAAATTTTTATGTGTTAGTCACGGTGTAGGTTCAGCAGGATGTGCTGTATGTTTTGAAGAATTATGTCAAAATGGAGCTAAAGTAATTATTCGTGCAGGTTCATGTGGATCTCTTCAACCAGATTTAATAAAAAGAGGTGATATATGTATATGTAATGCAGCTGTTAGGGAAGATAGAGTTTCTCATTTATTAATTCATGGAGATTTCCCAGCAGTTGGTGATTTTGATGTTTATGATACTTTAAATAAATGTGCACAAGAATTGAACGTTCCAGTTTTTAATGGTATCAGTGTTTCATCAGATATGTATTATCCCAATAAAATTATTCCTTCAAGATTAGAAGATTATTCTAAAGCTAATGCTGCTGTTGTTGAAATGGAACTAGCTACTCTTATGGTTATTGGAACCTTAAGAAAAGTTAAAACAGGTGGTATTCTTATTGTTGATGGATGTCCATTCAAATGGGACGAAGGTGATTTCGACAACAATTTAGTTCCTCACCAATTAGAAAATATGATTAAAATAGCCTTAGGAGCATGTGCAAAATTAGCAACCAAATATGCCTAAATTTTAATATATATATGTATATATATATATATATATATATATATATATATATTTATTTATTTATATATATATTTATTTATATTTATATTTATTTATATACATATTATAAAAAATATCCTTTTATATATATAATTGTGTATTTTCTTATCAAATAAAAAAAAAAAAAAAAAAAAAATATTTGCAAGGTGTGTACGTGTACCATCATACATATTATATATATATATATATATATATTAATAATTAAAAATTTTTTTTTTTTTTCTTTTGCTATTTTTCCTCTTAAATGAAGAAACGTTATATATGTAGATAGATATATGTTTATGCATTCATGAAAAAGAATTCATGCTTTTTATTTAGTACATTTTCCATATGTTCTTAAAGAAAAAAAAAATTGTGTTAATTCTTAACGTAATATATTTTTTAAGGACAGTTTTAATAAATAACATTTATGAACCTAATAAAATATTAAAATATACTTTTAAAGAATTTTAATTTTAAAATTAAAACAATAATATAAATAATCTATAACAAGAAAAAAATAAGTAAACAAAAATAATTATATGTAAAAGAATAAATGAATAAATGAATAAATAAATAAATAAATAAATATATATATATATATATATATATATTTATATATATTATATGTAAAAAGTTTGTTAATAAGTACTGAATAAAAATTATCAAATTGAACAATCAATAATTTAAAAAAAAAATAAATATATGAAAAATATTAATTGAAGAATAAAAATCTTGACAACACTGTGAATATTCTAATAATTTCCGAGTTATAACAAATGATTTAATTTAGGCTCAATACATAGAGCTCATTTAAAAACTCGCCCTGAAGAGAAAAAAAGAAATAAATATAAATGTATATATAATACTTAATATAATATATATATGTATATATATATATATATATATTTTTATTAAAGATATTGTTTTTATAGCATTACTATGGTTATATGCTGAAGCAAGTTGGACTTCTCATAAAATAACTCGTATAGCACTTCGCTAGAGTAAAACGGAAGTTGTCTGCATAAAAATTAAACAAATAAATAAATAATTATATATATATATATATATATATATATATATATGTATATATATATGTATACATACATTTTTTTTTTTTTATTGTTAATTTATATATGAACTAGCTAATTTTTTTTTTTTTTATTTTTTATTTTTTTACCTTAACAAGTCATCAAATAAAATATTTTTCACCAAATAGCTATCCGTTTTTTTGTACAAATTTAAGACAATGGATTGGATGAAAAAGTCTGGTTTTAGATGAGTATGGACATTTACAGCTAAATTTGGAAAGATATATTTCTTTGTAATATTATATATTTCTTTAAAGAAAAGAAAACGTTTATGGTTTAATGGATGAAATAAATGTACACTACCATCGTTGGATAAGGACAGAGCAATGTTTGAGTTATCTTGTTTATTTAAAGCGTTAATAAATTTAACAATTCTTCTATTAAAATTAAAATAATTGAATATATAGAGATTATCAATATCTTGATAGTTTTTATATGAGAAAACAATAAAGTTGTTATAAACATCCATAGCAATAATTGATATAAAAGAGTTGAATATAATATAATGACAACATAATATATTTAAATTGTTACTATAAAAATTTTTGGATATGGAAATAATACTTCGACTATCATATTGTTCTTCATAATTATACATATTTATAAAAATCCCTTTAAATAAATCAGCAATAATAATAAAATTTTTCATTATTTTAATATCACTAATATAAAAATTATTATCAAGAAAAGCACCTTTAGTAAAATCGTTATCGTTTACTTCATGTATATAAATCTTGGAATTAATACAATGAAGAATATTACTATAACAGTTATTATTGTAATCATTCATATCATTCCAATATGTATTATTTTTATCAAGATTATATTTATCTTCATTATTTAGAAAATATTCCTTTCCTTCATTTTTTGTAGGATTTTTAAAATTTCTCCCTCCGTACATAATATTACTATTATAATTATCTGTGTGAACATAAAATGGGAGAATTTGAGATACACAGTTGTTATATGTTTTTTTCATGTAAACCAGTAGTTTTCCTTTCTTTGTGGTTTCGGTTTTATTATTATCTGAATTATCTGTATGTAATAAATCTTGATTTTGATTGGCCTCACTTATATGGTTCACATCAACGTCAACGTCAACGTTAACGTTAACGTCATTATTAAGATGATAATTATTTGTTTCGGATTTGTTAATTCCTATTTGTTTCATTACATCATCATTTTCGTTATTTTTCTGATGAGCATCTAGCGATTTTCCAAAGCTATCAACATTACGAGAAGAGTTAAAATATGAGTCTAAATGATTTTTATTAAATTTAAAGAATATATTACTAAAATCAAGTATATATATATTTCCTTGTGTTTCTATTCTTTCGTTAATATTGATTCCACTGCTTATATAAATATATTCCTTATTATTAAGGTATCCAAAAGAGACACATTGAATTTCTTCACTGTGTTCAAAAATATAATAACCATATACATGTTTACTATTTTCGTGGAATAATAATAATTTATAATATTTTGTATATGTTTGAACAGATTGAATAAGTTTATTATTTGTTCTTAATATATGATCATTTTTCAAATTGTTTGTTGTATGTTCTGTATGAACAGGTAAAAATCTTTTTATTTGATGTGTATACTGATTATTAATGCAATCATCAAGATATATATTTGGTATACATTGTATTTCTTCATTTTCATATAAGGTATTATTTTTTATTTCATCTTTCTGTAGGTTAATTCTTTTTTTTAATAATTTCTTTAAGCAATAATATTCATCATATTTTATTCTAACAACAACTGCTAGCACCTTTCCAAATGTTACATGATATGGAAAATTATATGAAGAATTATAACCATTCTTTTTATTTACATATTCGTCATTATCACAACTATTTTTATAATTATCATTCATTTTATTCGTTTCATTCGTTTTATTCATTTTATTCGTCTCATTCGCTTCATTCACTTCATCCATTTCATTCATTTTATTCGCTTCATTCGTTTCATTCATTTTATTCGCTTCATTCACTTCATTCACTTCATCCATTTCCTTAATACATTTTTTTTTGTTGATGTAACAGCCTCTTCCACCTTTTCGTGCTTTCTTCAAAACATAATCATCTTTCGATATGCACATTTTATGAATATAAGGGTATGACAGAATTTTTTTTGCCGAGAAAGAATCATTAAAAGAGAGATTTATTAAGTTGGAACCTTTTGAAAAGAATATTATATCATTTTGTATGCTGATATGATTTGGATTACAATAAGAGTTAATATGTCCAAGGTGTGTATCATCATATGGATTATTCAAATGGATATTATTACTATAATTATGTTTATTTCCATTATTATTATTATTATTATTATTATTGCTTTCATTAGATTGTTCATTTGTTATAGTGGACGTAAGAAAAAAATCAGATCTAATATTAACTTGTGTGGATTTAGGTATAACACAATTATATTTAGAATCATTTATATTAAAAATTTGAAATTTGTTATTTGAGAAGCTTATAAATTCATTGTGATCTATTTTGTGTAAACCTTTTATATGTCCATAAATATCTCTGGTATTATATAATATATTATTATGTGCATAATGTATAATGTAATTATTATTGCTTTTATTTGGTTCTTTCTGTTCTTTATTATTATGATAACTTTGTTGTAGTGTTTCTTTATTTAAAGGGTGTATATATAATTTCCCCTTATAATTAGATAAGAACAATATGGGATAATTAATATAATAATTGTTCATTATATCTTTTTCAAATAATTCTTTCGATACATTTTTATCATGACTTATATTTGTTGTAATTTTGTTTATATCTATATATGGGTACACAACAAGGCAATTATAATAAACATTATTTTTTTTTTTATTATTATTATTTTTATTATTATTATTTATTTTTTTTTTATTATTATTATTATTATTTTTTTTATTTGTAGGGTCTTTAAAATTATGCTCATCCAAAAGTATATATGAACCATTGTAAATATTATCATCATATATTTTATTATTACTAATAGAATTTGTATTTCTTGGAAGATACATAATATTACTTACCAAAGGTTGAATAAATTTATGAACAATGATTTTAAATTTGAGACTAGAAAATAAATTATTATTATTTTTTTTGTTTAGAGAAAAAAACGATTTATATATTAATATTGGTCTACCTGTTAAAAAAATGATTAAAAAATAGTCTTTATTTAATTTAAAAAATAGAACATTAATAATTTTTTCTGCATTCAAATAATTTATAAATGATTTATCATTATAATTAAATTTTTTGTTATTATCTTCTTTTATATTATTATTATTATTATTATTATTATCAACATGCTGTTCCTGGTCACCGTCACATTTTTTTGTTTTTTTATTTTTATTTTTATTTTTATTTTTCTTTATTGTATTATATATATATTTTGGAACCCCCATGATATAGTTACTTTTAAAAATAATTTTTTTCTTTTTAATATCCAAAATATTAAATGTTTTATTATTTGTGTTCGACAAGAAAGATAAATATAAATGTCTTTTATTATGATATAATGTTGATAAGCAATCAATATTTTTAATATTAGGAATATAGATTTGAAATATATTATCTATATGAATGTGTTTACTTTTTATAAAATCATATAACATGGATAAATTTTTTATTTGAAATATTTTATATAAATCATAAAAATTATAATATAATTCATCACTATTAATTTTTTTTAAATTATGTATTACATTATATGTATTCATATTATTATAACATTTGTGTGATGACATTTTTTTTGTAGATAAAATATTTTTTTCTTTTAAAAATTTAATAAAGTTATATATATTTATTTGTTCTTTTTTATTTTCATATATTAAACAATGTATAGTACATATATTATATAAAAAGATTATTTTATTAATTATATTTATACATTCTTTTATAACATTTTTATTTAATATATATATAGAACAATTATAATTTTCATATAATATAATTAAATAATTTTCTATTAATTCACAACTTTTAACAGGATAATCATTAATAAGAATTTTTTTGATCAAGATATATGTATTCTTATAATATAAAATATTGATTTCATATTTACATACTTGTACTAAGATAATATTTTTATAATTTAAAAAAGCTATAGTTGTGTCTATTAAATTTATATGTGTTTTTATATTTTCTTTTTTTTCTTCTATAAAAAAATGTAACACTTTTTTTTGTATATAATATTGTGTACTTTTCATTTCATCATAAATATATTGATTTTCTTTTCTTATTCTTTTATAAGAGAAATAAAAACATAATTTGTTAACAAAATTTTTATCTTCCTCATAATATTTAGATATATCATCTTTTATTTGTTCATTATAGTTAATACCTTTTTCGATATTTTGTACATTTTTATGTCTTGTCTCCATATCTTTTTTATCCATAGAATTATATTTTTGGTTACATATAATACTATTATCATGTTCATATATTATATATGGAAAATATATCTTCTTTAAATAAAACGTAACATCTTTATTATTAAAATAATTTAAATTGGTTTTTTTAAAAAATAATAAATATTTTTCAATAGTCATCAATGTATTTGTTAAATGTATTTCTTCATATATATCGTTAGTTTTCATATTCATATTTATAATATTTGAATTATTTCTTATCATGTACATAATTTTCTCTGAACAAAAATAATTATCTCTACTAAGATTATTAAAACGATTTGTATTAAAATCCATAAAATTAATATTATCATCTCTCCTTTTGGTATCATCTATAACATATTCATTATCTTTTTCTTTTAACAAACATAAAGAATTATTGTAACAATCTTCATCATGTTCTATACTTTCTTTATCTTCAATAGCTTCATCATCTGAATACATCACATCATTTACATTATTTATAAATAAATCAGAATTATTTTGATACTCAATAGGATTATCGTCATGATTAAGATTCTCATTATTATCATATTTATAAAGCATACTTATCCTTTCATTAAATTGTCTTAAAAAAAGATTTCTTTTTAATTTATTATTTTCATATAAAGCAAAATATTGATTTGCTCTTTTCGTTTTTAAAAAAATCATATTATTTATACATAATAAGATATGTCTATTCTGTTCATCATCTTTTAAATAATCATTCTTTTTATTACATAGAACTTTCTCCATAGGATAATTTTTTAATTTCTTCATTTTAGATATATCATTTAATTCTATTTTTTTATTATTACAATCTTCTTGTGTTAAATTTAATAGAATATATTGAATGGGTGTGTCTTTATATTTACGATTATTTCTTCTATAATAATTTCTGTATTCCTTCTCACGCATTTTTTGATCTTGTATTTGTGTACAGTGTATATTCTTTATATAACATTGTAAGAATTCTATATCTAATTTAAGAACAAGGGGTAATTCAAAAAACACTTTATTAATAGTACTCTTTTTCTTCTTTCCTATAAGAGATATATATATACATTTATATATGGATGAAAAATGATCATATAGTTTATGTATATCTATCAATATTCCTTTGAATGATATTTTATCAACCTTTGAAAAAAATAAAATATTATCATTATTATTATTATTATTATTGTTGTTGTTATTATTATTATTATTGTTGTTGTTGTTATTATTATTATTATTGTTGTTGTTATTATTATTATTATTATTGTTGTTGTTGTTATTATTATTATCATCATTACTATCATTATTATTATCATTATTATCATTATCCTTATTTTTCTCTTGCGTCTCTTGTATTATTATTTCTTCATTCAAAACAGTATCTTTAACTTTATTAAAATGATCATTCATTTTGCCATTTTTATCTTGTATTTTATTTTTTATTTTATTATTTTTTTTTTTTTTCATAAAAAATAAAGGAGAGGAATATTCTATATTCCCATGAGCATTAATCTTTGAAAAATGATTTTCTAAAATTTTTATTTTTTTTTTATATTTTTGAAATAACAAATCATATTTTTTATTATTCAGTTCCTTTGTATATTCATTGACGTTTATATTTTTATTTAAATAATTTAATAAATCAAAAAGGAAATTATTATTTCTTTTATAATACTTTAACTTGGTACAAATATTTTCCTTTTTATTATTATTATTATTTTTGTTTTCCTTTTTATTATTATTATTATTTTTTTCCTTTTTATTATTATTATTTTTTTTTTTTTTTTCCTTTTTATTATTATTTTCCATTTGAGTTATATCATTATTTGTGGGAATTATCTCGTTTGATTTTTCTGTAATGTCTACACAATTTTTATTATTATCATCATTATAATAATAAGAAGAAGAGTGCTCTTGAACAATGTTAAGATTTACATTTTGCATAAATTTATTTTCTATATCCTCATTTTTAGGTCTTTTCGTAGGTGCACACGAAAAGGTGTTGGTATTTTTTCTCTTTCTATAAATATTAATATTTTCATTTTTTTCATTTTTTTCATTATTTTCATTTTTTTCATTTTTATTAATATTTTTATTTTTTTTTCTCTGTTCTTTTCTTCGTATGATACATATATCCGACACACCGCCTATCCCATCATAGGAATACACAAAATATAAATGTTTTGAAAAAGTAAAAAACGTTGACGTTTTTATTGTTGACATAAATTTATATGTTATATTCCACCGCATTAAATGTATTAAATCATTAAGATCTTTAGATATATGACCATGTATTATATATTTTTTATTTAATAAATATATATTATTATTTTTTGTATGAACATTTAAAATTCTAAAATTTATATTAAAATAAGTATAATCCACAAATAAACAATTGTCTTTCATTAAATCAAATATTTCATTTATATAACTAGTCTTATTAAAAAAATAAACAACTTTCTTATAGCTTATCATATTTATTATATATATATAATCATAACATATACATATAACAATGTTCTTATATTTTAATATATCCACCATATCGTTAGGTATATTATTTACTAATTCGACAATATCAAACTTTTCTTTTTCAACTCTTAAAGTCACAAGCTTTAAATTTAACTCTTCTATTTTTCTCTGACCAACATTAATCTAAAGGAAAAATATAAAAATTAAAATGACCATATATATATATATATAAACATATCAACATATATACAAAACAATATAATATTATGCACATATATATATACATATATATATATATATATATATATATATATATATAACACTGAGTATACGTTTCATATAAACATAAATCATTTAAATCCTCAAAAAAATTATAAATTTTTATTTCCTTACCGCGTCCCTCTGAATAACTACGTTAGCCAAATTGTCATGATAAAATATTTTTTTTATAAAAACAAAATGTTTGTATATCTGGTGTAACTTAATTTTACTTATATTATCAAGGTATATATCATTCGAAAAATAATTCGTTTGGACTTCCTTCCTAACCCTACCATTTTTTTCATTTTCTTTTGTTTCTTCTATACTTTTTTTTTTTGTTGTATAAAAGAACGTATATAAGGTTTTAAAATTATAAGAAAATGTAAAGGAAAATTCACAAAAATTAATTTTTTTTCTTTTGGTCTTTATAATTTTTTTTTTATTAAAATTTAAACAATAATTATTTAAAAAATATAATTCCTTTTTGTATTCATCAACATTATTATTTAAGTTGTTCATAAAATTATCATCCTCTATTATCATATCTTCAACATTTGTGGTTTTATTATTTGATGATAATTCGTTATTCTCTTTATCTTTATTTTTATCTTTATCTTTATCTTTATCTTTATTTTTATCTTTATCTTTATTTTTATCTTTATCTTTATTTTTATCTTTATCTTTATTTTTATCTTTATTTTTATCTTTATATTTATATTTATCTTTATCTTTATCTTTATTAGTAAATAACTTTAATTTAATTTTTTTTTTCTTTTTTTTTAACCTATATACTTTCATATCACAAAGTCGATTATCATGAAGACTCGATTTTCCATATTTACTTAAATGCTTCTCATTAGTTACATCATATATTTTTTTTTTTTCTTTTTTTTTCTTATATTTAAAATTATCATATTTATGAATATAATTAATCGCACATGGTAAATTATAAAATAACGATGAAAATTTTATTTCTCTATTAAATGTATGTCTCAATACTATTACTAAGCTATTTAAAATTTTATTATATTTATAAATTATAAAATGTATATTTTTATAAATCAAAAGTATTCCACTTATATATTTTTTTTTTTTATTTAAAAATATATCTTTTAAAATAACTAATTTTAAAATAGGAGCATTTAATTTGGTCTCATATAACAAATATATATTCTTCTTTTGGGTATCATATGTATAAATATATAAATCTTTATTCTTTATAACTATAAACTCGATACTTTTATCATCTAATAAGTTACCATATTCCAAATGATCTGCTTCACTTGAATTCCTTAGTTCTTCGATCTTAATGTCTATCATATTTACATAACTAATAATTTTTAAATTATCTTAAGAAAAATAAACAGCGAAAAAATCACAAGCATATTAAATAAAAAAAAAAATAAATATATAAATATATATATATATATAAATATATATATAAATATTTATATTTATATATTTATAATATAGATAAATGGATAGATAAATAAATAAATATACACAAATATATATTTTATATACATATCTTTTCAGGTGTGTATTTTTTTCGTTTCTTCACATTTGACAAATAAATAAAATATATTTATATTGATATTTCCTTTATATGCCTTTTTTTTTTTTTTTTTTTTTTAATACTATATATTTTCTCTAATTTTATTTCCCAACATTATTCTTCTATTCATATATCTATATCGCATCATATTGAATATAAATATTTCATAGATAATATAATAATTAAGAAACAAAAAAAAAAAAAAAAAAAAAAAAATAAAAAAAAAAAAGAAAAAAAAATAAATAGTAAAAAAATTACATTTTTATAATTTTATTATTTTTTTTTTACATATAAAATTTATTATTTTTTTT
>NC_033650.1:464997-467651 GCF_001601855.1 Plasmodium reichenowi | reverse complement strand
TTTTTTGGATTTTTTTTTTTTTTTTTTTTTTTTTTTTTTTATTTAAAAAAAAAAAAAAAAAAAAAAATTTTTTTTTTATTTTTTTTTTTTTTTTTTTTTTTTTTTTTTTTTTTTGTTTGTTCTGTGCACAGATAAATACCACTTAGAAAAGCGAATAATGAAATTAGAAAAACAAATGGTTCTTTTATTAGAAAAACTAGAAGTTAGCGATATTTTATTTGATAATGAAGAGAAAGAAAAAAAAGAGGAACAAAGAAAAAATCAAAAGATTGAAAGCGAAGAAAATTTATTAGCTCCTTGGTTATTTTCCTGTCAATTAGGAACACCATTATCATCCTTGCAAGTTCTCTTAGAATTTAATGTAAATAATACTATAGAATTAAATGTAAAATTATGGAAACGTGAAGAAGATATGTGGATAAATGTTCTAGAAGATATTTCATCTAATTATAATAATTATTTACCAGATTCTTTAAGCCTTCTTGATTTAAGAAAGGCTGCAAGAAAATGTCTACTTAATATATGTATGAATGAAATATTAATAGTTTTAAGAAACGTACCAGGAAAATCTCAAGCACTCTATAATACAACAACAATGACATTGGTAGCAATTTTGGCATCAGCTATTTATGAAGCTTGGAAAAGAATAGAGTTAACGGACCCAGTTTCTTTGGGAAGGATAGTTCTTGTATTGGACGGTATGAATTGTATAAACAAAAAAATGTATGCACATATATATATATATATATATATGTATGTATTTTTATTTTATTTTAGGAGAAGATGTTGGATCAAGGTTAAGAGCAGGAAATAAAAAGTTAAAAATAGAGCCCTTAAATTAAAAAGTGTATATATAATATTTATTATTACACTTTGTATAAATATTCATTCCCCGTATTAATTATAAATAAATATAAATATATATATATATATACTTGGTAATGTTCCTTTTCCATATCGAGGGTAATACTTGATGAAATACGTTTATAATAAATAATGCTTAAACATTTTAGAATTAATAACTTTACACATTAAGGATAAGTGAACACATACATACAATATGAACATATATATATATATATATATATATATTTTTCTTTTTGTAAATTTTTATTATTAAATTTTTCCTTAACATATTAGACAGGTAGCTATTTTTTTTTTTTTTTTTTTTTTTTTTTTTTTTTTTTTGTACCTCCTTTTTTAAAATTTTTGTTTTTTTTATATTTTCAATTTTTAAGTTTTATTTCTTTTCTTTTCTTTTATTCCATTTCATTTTTTTAGTTTGTTTAAACAAAAAATTTTGACGAGTTTGATAATATTTTTTAAATAAACTTTTCTCTACTTTTATTTACTTCATTTGTTATATTATATTATTTTTTTATTGTTGTTTTTTTTGTACAAGATATTCTTAACACCTGAATTGTTCAGAATTTTTATAATTCATGTGTATCAAAAAAGAAATATATATAAATATATATACACACAAAAAAAAAAAAGAAACAAGATGAACATAAAGGGTGGATAGATAATATATATATATATATATATATATATATTTATTTATTTATATATATATTTATTTATTTATTTTATTTTCCCTTTATCTTATAATACTTGTTTTATTTCATTATAAAAAAAGGTGAGCATAATAATATTGGAAATTGCCTAGAATGAAAAAAGTGGATCTTCCATTTCCATTTTTTTTTTTTTTTTTTTTTATTTTATTTACTTATTAAATAAGGTATATTTGAAAATTGGATATTCCCCAGGATATTAAATTTGGTTCATCTTTTTGTATATTTGTTCCAAAATAAATGATTAATTTATTTGAATTATGTGGAATAATAATATCGATTATAGAAAAAAATTTAGATTCTCCTGTAGTATTTCCACAAATGTTAATAGAATTTTGTTTATTTATTTGTGAATGTGTATCAGTCCATACATAATATTTTTCTTCTTTTTCATCTGTAGAAATTTTCATATAAGCTGTTTGATTATCCCAGTTATCAATAAAATGGAAATTACATTTTATACGTATTTGTGAATGGCTTGGAATATTTTCAAAGGTTTTGTATATTTCTCCTTTTGATAATTTTCCATATCCACCTAATAAATTAATTCCACCACATAAAGAAGTATAATTAAAAAATTGATCTCCAATCCATCCTTTGGTATTTGAACTATTTGAAAAATCTTCATGAACAAACATTTGAAATTGATTAACATTCATAATTTTTAATATTCCTTGTATATTCAGTATCTTAACAGATAAATCCAAATTAAAAAAATTTATATTTTCGTGTTCATCAATAGTTACAAGAGGTTTCTTTTTTTTACTTATTATTAATTCACTTCTTTCATTTAATCCTATTTTATATTCACTCTCTTCATTTACAAATAATATTCCGTTCTCTTGATTATTTTTAGATGATATTTTTAAATTGGCAACTGTCAAACTCCCCTTAACAGCCAATTCATTATCACACCTGTTTTTGTTAAAAAAGGAAATCAGGACGATATAAATAAATACGAAATTCATTTGTCTTATCGTTATGTAATCATAATATATAAATAAATAAATATATATATATATATATATATATATTTATTTATGCGTATCCTCTTTTTTTTTTTTTTTTTTTTTTTTTTTT
>NC_033650.1:454805-464669 GCF_001601855.1 Plasmodium reichenowi | reverse complement strand
TTTTTTTTTTTTTTTTTTTTTTTTTTTTTTTTTTTTTCCATTTATATAATAATTATGTAACGTTTTGAAACATTCCCCAAAAAATATAATAATAATAATAATAATACAGTTGAGAATATTAGATGTATATACACTTTAATATTATTTCAAAATTAAAATTATATCTTTAATTTTTGTTATACTATGTAAATAAATACAACCTTTCAACATATAATAATAATTGCTCCTACAATTGTTTAAATTTATTTGTATATAAAAATATATTATATTTAGAAGTAAGCACATCCCTATAACTGAAATATCATCATGAAAATAACACAACGCAAGAATGAAATTTTTTGAAACGTTGAAATGTACACATTTACACATATATATATATATATATATATATATATATATATGTATATATTTATATAATGTCAAAGATTAAACTCAGACACGATTTTATAATAAGACGTTGAGGTATCCATATCCATTTCAAGGAATTGTATTTTTTGTATATCAATTTGTTCTTTCAACAAATTTGTTAAATCATAATCTGTATAGAAAAAAGGAAGAATTTGAGGTTTTTTATTCATATACATTTTTTTCATATAAGAATTTTTCATTAAAGTTAAATGAGGTGTAATATGTTGTAAATCATTTGAATTTTTATTCAATTCTTTTTTATTATTATTTGATAATATTTCTTTTGCGGGTTTTTTATTATTGAAAATAATTTTTATTCCTCTTTTAGAAAATGAGTCTATTAAATGGTTTATTATATTTATAATATATTTATTACTATCTTCTTTTAAACTTAAATATAAAACATCGTTACGAAATGTATCTAATTTTTCAAAACATATTTTTTCATTATGCATATTTTTTTTTATCTTTTCCATGGCTTCATTAAATGCTTCTTTGGATAATTCTATTTGATTCTTTTTAATATGTAAAATTAAAAGAGATATATGAAATTTATTTCTTTCAATAATACAATCTTTTAATTCATCATATTTTACAAGAACATGTTTTTGTATATTTATTAATTCATTACAAATATTATTATTTTTTATTGGTATACATATAAAATAATTTGGCTTTAAGTAGCTCATCTTATTATTATTTCTCAAACTATGAAAACAAGGATATATCGTATTATTATGATGATAATGATTTTTAATCAAAAAGGAAGAATAACTTAAATAATGGTAAATGCTTCTTTTAATATTCATTTATAAAAATAAAAATTCTTAACTCTTACAAATATATGCAATTACATCTTTGGAATATTTAAAAAAAAAAAAAAAAAAAAAATATATATATATATATATATATTTAATCTTAATAACATTACCTATATTTTTACGTGTGCAATTTATTAGAACAAAAATGTTATGTATGAAATTTTAAAAAAAAGAAAACAAAACAAACAGTTGTTTTAAAATATTTATGAATATATATATATATATATATATATATATATTTATATATGTGTATATATTTTTTATTTTTTACATTTTTGTATATATTTCTATTATAATAATAAAAAAAATAAATACATATAATCTATATTTTTTTATTATTTGAAAATATAAAAATTCTTCCTCTCTTGTATTCATATTTTCATAATTCACAAAATGATAAAGATAATGATAATGATAATAATAGTAACTTAAAAAATTGTGTATAAATAAATACATACATATATTTATATATATATATATATATATATATATATATATATAGAAATAAACTAATTAAGTATGATAAATAATATATACATCTTTCCACATAAAATTTAATCCATCTTACCATTTTTTTTTTATCTTTATGTCGTGTTATTTAACCCTGAACTCCTTTTTTTTAGTATGTTCCTTTTCTTAACATATCACTGGAAGGAAAAAAAACACAAAAATTTCTTCTTTAAATCAATTACAACAATCCAAGGCAAATTTAATGCAGATAGAAAAAAAAAAAAAAAACTTAGCTCTAAAACGACCAAATATATTAATTACCTATTTTTAAAAAGGAAAAAGGCAGAACAAAAAATCCATCTGAATAATATAAAAAGGAAACTCCTTAAAAATACCTCTTCTTCTTTGTCAAGCCCATTCGAACCATTCCACGTTATTTGTAATTTCAAAAATGATAAATTAAAAGCTCTGCAAAAATATAACATAGAGGAAAAAAAAAATAATGCACATAACCTCCTTAAAAATATATCTCAACAAAATGGGTCAAATGTAGAATATCTTAAATGTATTGCCTCCACAGGAGTAGAAAAAAAAAATCATTTAATTGAAACAAACTCACCAAAGGAGGAAAATGGAACTTTCTTCCAAATGGGTGATATGAATTTTGTGAATTATGATAAAAATTATATGAACGGACAGGATTATCCTACAAATAGCCAAACAAATTATATGAACGGACAGGATTATCCTACAAATAGCCAAACAAATCATATGAACAGACAGGATTATCCTACAAATAGCCAAATAAATCATATGAACGGACAGGATAATCTTACAAATAGCCAAATAAATCATATGAACAGACAGGATAATCTTACAAATAGCCAAATAAATCATATGAACAGACAGGATAATCTTACAAATAGCCAAACAAATCATTTGAACAGACAGGATTATCCTACAAATAGCCAAACAAATCATTTGAACAGACAGGATTATCCTGCAAATAGCCAAACAAATCATATGAACAGACAGGATTATCCTACAAATAGCCAAACAAATCATATGAACAGACAGGATTATCCTACAAATAGCAGAATCCTTGTAAGTGATAATCCTTCGGGAATTCCAAGTTATAACAAATCAGGTTCTGATAGATACCTAGAAGAAAATAAATTCCTACCAACGGTGTGCATCAAGAAAGATAAAGAATTGAAAGATATGAAAAGTTGGAATAATATCAATAACATTCTAGACCTTAGAAAGAATAAGGAGTTGTGTAACATATATTTGATTACTAGTATGATAAACATATATCATGAGAATAATTACAATTATATAATATTGAAAATATTAAAAGAGATGAAATATATCCATTGTATGAGTATGAAGCATATAAGTTTAATTATATACAATATATATAAATATTATTATATTCAATATATAAAAAATATATTTTATAGATCAGACGAAATAAACAGAAGTAACTTTTTTAATAGTTATTACATATTACCAGAAGATGGCATATTATATAATAATGAGTTTAAAATAAAAGATGTGTTGTTAGATATAGAAATAATAAAAAGGTTTTTATTATCTATATCATGTGTAATTAAGACGTATATATATAATGAAAGTGATATGAATGTCTTAAGTAAGATATTATTTGTATATTGTTTCTTTGAAATAAATAATAAAAAAATGAATGAAATGTTAATTGATAAGATCTTGAAAAGTATTCATATAAAGACAAATAAAAGAATAGAATATTTTTCTTTAATATCATTATCTTTTGAGAAGTTAAAGATATATTATTCTAAAATACATTTGTTACATTCTAATTTGTTAATAAAAAAAATGAATAAATTAATAAAAGAGTATAATAAGTTAATTATAAGTAATAATGGGAAGAAGAAGAAGAAGAAGAAGAAGGAAAAAAAAAAAACAAAATTGGAACGTCTTAATCTATTCCCAGTTCATAAAAAGCACAAAACGTTTTCGTTAATTAATATGAAGGATATTATAACATATTTGTATATAATTAAGATGAATAATATAAAAAATAATGAATTTATAAAGACCTTGTTAAAATATTGCAACATATTTTTGTATAAAATAAACTGGGAAGACAAAAATAATAGTTATATATATTCGTATTATAATAAAGTAAATAAAAAATCATATAGAACGTTAGATTTATTTTGTAATGAAGAAAATATAATACCATTGTGTTATCAGCATGATATGTTAAGAAATATAAAATTATATAAATCGTTTGAAAATGAGATCGAAAAAAAAAAGAGAAAAAAAAATTTATTAAATTCTTATAAGGATATTATTATATTAAAAAGAAGAACAAAAAAAAAAAATATATCTCATAATGATGTAAACAAATATTTAGCTTTACATTCTTTGTATAATATAAATAAAACAGCACACAACGATACCATACGTGAAAATGATTATAGGAATAATGTATTAATACAAGTTCAAAATATCCGAAGAGAAACAAAATTCAGAGAGAAATTATTATATATAGGAAGTAGAGCAAAGGAGATGATAGGAAAGCATAATTACGTCGAAGGAGAAAATAATATTAAAGAAATAGAAAAAATAAATGATGGTGTTATGAAATATGAAATTGAGGACAACCGAATAAATAGGGAGGTGATTTCTTCTTGTAAAGATGAAAAGATTAATATAAATAAGAAAGGTGTATATAGTTCTTATGAGGACAAGAATATACATTTAAATGATAAAAATAAATTATATTATATTGAAAATAACGATATGATAAATAAATATGAAACAAATTTAATATGTATTAGTATATTTCTTAAGTATTTAATATCATATGATTATGTAGTTTTAAAAAATATGCCTGAGTTTAATAAGTTAATAGAAATGTATATGAATTTGATAAGAGGTAGTAATATGAAGAATATTCACTTTTTATATATGTATAACATTATAGAAATTAATAGACATATAGGATTGTATAATAATTTTTTAACAAAATTAATTTATTCATCTATTTTGTATAATTGTAAAAATGGATTGTTATCTTTCCTTGGTGTGTTGAAGAGGGTAGAAAATATGAATACAGTGGAAATAAAAAATAAAAAACTAAAAGATACTTTAATAAAAATGGATGATTCTATTGAGGCTACTCATTGTTGCTCTGATCATAATTATGATAAACCATATGAGGTAAGGCATGTTTCTGATGATGACACATTATTCAAATTAATAAGTTCTAGATATATGTGGTTGTATTCTTTAATTAATTTATACATACAATTATTAAAAAGCAAAACACATGACTGTATATTGAATGATATGTTGTTAAATAATTTAATTGTCTTGATTAATTATGATTTTAATGATGTAAGTTTTACATTGATTTATGGCTGTTTAAAATTATTATATATGATTGAGAATGGTATAAAGGAAAATGGAAAAAAAGAAAATAAAGATCCTTATGTTATTAATTTTAGAATAGAAGAAGAGGAGGAATATTATAATTCTTTACACAACAAATGTAACAAATTATTATTTATGATTTTAAAAAAACTTGAATTTATTGAATTCGTGAATATAAAAAAAAATATATTATTATTATTAAAAATTTATAAATATATTAATAAAATAAAAATATATAGACACCGATTTGAAAATGGTAGTTATGGGATGTTATTAAAAATCGATGATATGTTAAAAAAAAAAATAATTATTGAAACAAAAAAAAATATATATAATTTGGATATAAAAGATTTTATAAAAATATTTATATATAGTGATAATAAATTAAGGAATGAACTTTTTCATATGAGTAATTTAGATGGTCATTTTTTATTATTAACAAATATAGTAAATAAAATGAATAATAATATGTATATATATTTTTTTGATTTATATAAATGTATATATATATATTTATATAATTATATTATAAATAAAGAAATAAAAAAATTAAATGATAAAAACTTTTTTATAAACAAACATCATATTATAAATTCAATAAAATTATTACAATTTTTAAGAAATTATATAACCGAAAATATGAGCAAAATACAGAAGAGATATATTTATAAAATAATTATGTACAACTTTTTTTATATAAATGAATGTATAAAATTAACAAACATGTTATATTCTTCCAAGGATAATAAAACCGATTTCATTTATAATAATAATAAGATAATTACAAATGAATCTAATAATTATTATGATAATTATGTGAATATAAAAAAATTAAAAAAAAAAAAAAAAAAAAAAGTTTTTATTATATACATGTTGGTAAAACATGTAGATATAATGTTTGATATAATTAATGTGTTATTAAAAAAAGAAAAGAACTTATTTCTTAAAATTCTTAATGAGAAGAATGTATTGATTTATATTTTTTCTTTATATATGGAAAATATAAGTAGAGTGAAAAAAAAAATTATTGGTTATTTATTTTTTTCCTCAAATAAGAATAGGACACACGGAAAAGAATTTCTTTACATCTTATTAAAAAATAAATTAGAATTCTATAATAATAAAATGAATACATGTGATGATATTAGACATATCACATATATGAATGTATTAATATTATTTCTTTTATTTAAATATGAAATTTTTTTGAGAAATTATAACATATACAAGAGATGTCATAGAAAGCAAATCACATATGATTTAAATAAGGATGTTCCTTATTTCGAGGGGGCACACAATACATTCAAATATTATAAAGATAATAAAAATATTTCTTATAATATGTTATTAAATACACATAATAATGACGTTATATTTCTACAAGTGTTATTTTATGCCATAACAAAAAATTATTTTATCTTAAATAATATGTATCCAAAAAATTTTGAAAATATATATATAAATAAAATAAAAAGAAAACAATATAATAATAAACAAAGAAATGATACTGATGTGTTATTACAAAATAGTAGAGATGAAGGAAATAAAAATAAATCGATACATTATGAAAATGATTTATTTGAATTAATAATAACAAATTTTAATATCTTATCAGAACATTATAATGATAATAAATATTTCAAAAGTATTATTTACAATTTTATGGTACATAAAAATGACATTTCACAAGTAATCAACAAAATTTTAAATAAAAATAAATCAGAGAAATATGTGATAGAAAAAATAAAATAAATAAATAAATAAATAAATAAATATATATATATATAATGTAATATATTACATTGTTGTTGGTCTTTTTATTTTATTTTATTTTTTTTGAAAAATTCAAGTTACATAATTTTTTCATACATATTGTTCAGAAATAATAATAGAACAATCCATTTTTTTGATGTATTATTTATTCATATAAAAAGTTTTTAATATTTCAAAAAAATAAGTAAATTATTTAAACGTAAACAAAAAAATAAATAAATAAATATAATATAATTATAATAAAATAAAATAAAATAAAATAAAATATATGTTATATATATATATATATATATATATATATATATATATATATATATAAGATATATTATATATGATTATAGGTAGAATATGATAAAACTTAATATTGGAGAGGTATATATTTTATATGAACTTAAAAAATTTATTTTGTGTTTTAGTCAAGTGTAGAGTTTTAAATAAAAACTTACCTCCCACAATAATATAATATATATATATTATATATATATATTATATATATATATTATATATATATGTATTTTTTTTTTTTTTTTTTTTTTGTTCAACATTTATAAAATATAGAAAAAAAATTATAAATATTATTTATATGTATATAAAATATATAAACCTTTTTTATTATATATATATATAGCCCTTGAAGGCATGTTATATAAAACTTAATAAAATATATAAAATTATAATTATATATATTATATATATATATATATTATATATATATATGTTAATTTTGTTATTTTTTTAAATATGACAACGATAAAAGAGAATGAATTTTTGTGTGATGAGGAGATATATAAACGTTTTGTAGATTTGAAGGATAAGATATGTGAGGAAAGAAAAAAGAAGGAAGTTGTTAATAATAATATTGATAGTGTTAATTTTAATGATGATGATGGTAATTCTTATAGTTCCTACATTAAGGAGATGAAGAAATTATTAAAAGTTGTTCTTTTAAAATATAAGGCATTAAAATTTGGAGAATTTATTTTAAAATCGAAAAGAAAATCAAACTATTTTTTTTCAAGTGGAGTGTTAAATAATATTGTTTCTTCAAATATAATTTGTTTTTTATTATCGGAATTAATAATAAAAAACAAATTATCATTTGATTATTTATTAGGTGCTTCATATAAAGGTATTCCTATGGTATCCTTAACAAGTCATTTTTTATTTGAATCCAAAAAATATTCTAACATTTTTTATTTATATGATAGAAAAGAAAAAAAAGAATATGGTGATAAAAATGTTATTGTGGGAAATCTTGATGATGATGAAGATATACTAAATTTAAAAAAAACAAAAAATAATCAAGATGAAGAAAAGAAAAATATCGTAATTATTGATGATGTTTTTACTTGTGGAACAGCATTAACAGAAATATTAGCCAAATTAAAAACATATCAAAATCTAAAAGTAGTAGCGTTTATAGTATTACTTAATAGAAATGAATATGAAATAAACGAAAATAATCAAAAGATATATTTTAAGGATATCTTTGAGAAAAGGGTAGGAATACCTCTTTATAGTATATTATCTTACAAAGACGACATACAGTCGATGATATGAAAAATGGCAAATCTAAAATACTTCCCACAATAAACACCCACACGAATATATATATATATATATATGTATGTATATATATTTATTTATTTATTTATATATTTACCTTATAATGAATAAAAAAAAAAAAAAAAAAATTTTTTTTAAATTATTTAATCATTAAAAAAAAAAAAAAAAAAATTTAATGTTTATATCAATTTGTAACATATAAATGTGAACATACAAAAAAATGTATGCATAAAAAATATACATATATATATATATATATATATATAAAACCTCCTGTCACGTTTTTCTTTTAAAAAAAAATAAAATAAAAACATAATAATAATTGTAAATGTGTAAATTAACCCTTTTACACATAAGAAAAACACGAAAACATGGTTTAAAAAAAATAAAATAAAATAAAACAACACACACAAATGTATAAATATAAAAAAAAATAAAAAAAAATAAATATATATTTATGATATATATATATATATATATTTTTTTTTTTTTTTTTTTTTTTTTTTTAATTATTACATGTATAATGTTTATTTAAATGTGTATGGACGCTCGTCGTAATATTAACTTGTTCAAATGTCATATAATAAAATATATATTATATATATATTATATATATATATATATTATATATATGTGTGCTCTATTTCCACATATTTGTAACCACGTTGATCTAAGTCCTTGTCTCTCATTCAACAACATTTCTTTTTGGTATCTTTAATTGGTCTTGCATTCAAATTAATATTTGTTTTTCCTTTATTAATAGTTTCATGTTGTGATTTATTTTTTATTTCATAAGCCATAGTTTTAAATGCTTGTTCAACATTATGAGCAATTTTTGCTGATGTTTCTAAAAATTGTATATTACAACTATCAGCTAATTCTTTCCCCTCCTCATAACTTACATTCCTATCATTCTTTAAATCGATCTTATTTCCTATCAATATCTTCTGTACATCTTCAGATGCATATCTAAGAAATAAAAATATATATATATAAAAATATATATATATATAAAAATATATATATATAAAAATATATATATAAAAATATATATATATATATATATATATATATATATATATATATATATGTGTATCCATTTGTGTATTTCCTTTTATATTTTCTATTCATTTTTTTACTTTTCAATTTCTATAATCCAATTCTTAACGTTATTAAAGCTGTCCCTATCCGTTACGTCATATACAATAATTATACCTAAGATCATAAAATTAATATATACATTAAATATGTATATATCTACATATAATTATATATATATATATATATATATATCCACATACATTTTAATATTTATTTTTTTGCCTTTCTTTTATATACCTTGGGCTCCTCTATAATATGAGGATGTTATTGTTCGGAACCTTTCTTGCCCAGCCGTGTCCCACTAAACAAATAAATAAAACAA
>NC_033650.1:437305-449805 GCF_001601855.1 Plasmodium reichenowi | reverse complement strand
GACTTATTCTATTCTTTAACAATTTTTCAAATATTGCAAGTAAGAAGGGAAAAAAAAAAATAAAATAAATAAATAAAAATAAGGTGGTATCCTAAAATAACATATATTAATACACACACATAAATATATATATATATATATATATATATATATATATATGTATGTATAAAATATCGATATGTTATTTATTTATTTTTTTTTTTTTTAAGGGGTATCCAAAAGGTACCATTACTAAAAATAAATTTGGATATTCCAAAGTTCAGCAAAATGAAGAAAATGAAAAAATATATAAAATATTGTCAAACATTATAATTAAAAAAAGTATTAATATAAAAGAAGAAAATATTTATAAAGTAATTTTGAGTTGTGCAAATTCTGCTTACTCGGTAAGGAAATACCTGAACGGTTCATAATATTATTGCACCAAAAAATGTAATATATATATATATATATACATATATATTTGTTCATTTATTTTTTTTAGGATGTGTACTTGAATTATTACTTGAAAAATTTTAATAGATATATAAAGTTTAGCAAAATGAGAAAATTTATCAATTGCTAAGATCTTAATAGAATAAATTCATTTGGCTTGAAGAACTATTCATAAAAATACTTGAAATTTGAATTTATAATTTTTGTTTGTGTGCACAGCTAGCTGTTTGTAGAAATGTCTCAAGAAAAAAAAAAAAAAAAAAAAAAAAAAAAAAAATAATACATATATATATATATATTTTTTTATTTTTATTTTTATTTTTTATATGTAGAGTTTGATATATTTGTTAATCTTATCATTACTACTTGAAAGGTAGAGAACCATACATTTTATTTCTTTTTTATTTTCAAGTTTTATTTTTCCCTAATTAAAAAAATATAATAAAATTATTTGAAAAAGAAATAAATTTTTTTATGTTATCATACTTGGAAATAATTATATATTATATATACATATATATATATTTATTTATTTTGTTACTATATCACATTTTAAATTATTATTAACAATATCATTTGGAAACGTAAATATTAAATAAAAATATTCATTTAACTGTTTTGTTAATTTTATATGAACCTGCAAATATTATTAATATATTATATGTTTTATTTATTAGATGTTATATTTATTTTATATAAACTGTTTATACAAATTTTATCACTCCACGGACATGGAACATTTTTAAGAGTAATATGTTAATATTTTCTATTTTGGATATTCATTTGAACATTTAATTGTTAATGTATTATGCCTACATATTTTGTAAAAGCTGATATATATATATATATATATATATATATATATATATGTGTGTGTGTCTACTTTTCTGTTCTTTTGTATATCTACTCGGTAATATAAAAAAAGGTACGTATGTTTGAATATTATCCTTCCCAATTATTATATTTTCATTTTTATAGAATTTAGTGATTATGTTTTATCTTCCTATTTATGTAAAATTTTATAAAATAATTGTAGATGCAAAAAAGAAACATAGGGTAATAATTTATTGAAATATTTACATTAGTAATATTGTGTGGATTAACTAATGTAAAGAAATTTACCGGTAATTTTTAAAATTTTGATTTCATTTTTTTATTTTTTTCTAAATCTATATTTATAAAAAAACAAATGGTGGTTTAAAATATTACTATATAAGATATCATTTACTTTTGGTATTTCTATATTTTTATAATATAATACGTTTATGTGTTCATTAGATATATTATAATTATATGTATTACTATTATTATTATTATTATTATTGATAGTATTCTTTTTAGCTTGTTTATTTAATATATTTGTCTCAACGGAAAAGCCATTTTCTTCATTAGATTAAATTGTTTGACTCTCAATTTCCTCTATATTATTATATTCTATAAATTCTTCAATAAAAACATTTTTGCCTCTATCAGATTTCTTTTAATTTAAAAGCATATTATCATAATTTGTTAAAAATATAAAATAATTACTTTATAAAATATCCTCACTTTTATGTATATCCCTTTTAAAGCAGTTCAAGAAAAAAGAGAATTTTTTTTTTTTTTTTTTTTTTTTTTACGTATCTATCATATGGCATAATAGATGTTATATAAGAATTAAATATTTTCGTAAATATTTGTAAAAAATTTGAATCATATCTAACATAACTCATTTTAATAAAATTACAAACGTTTTCCATAAAATTATAATAAAGTAATTTATTAACACTATAGTTTATCACATTAACATTGTTCATACTTTATGGATATTCTTTCAGTATACAACAAAATTTTAAAAAGAAGATTATTCCTTGATCATAATAAAAAGGGATTCCATATTTTATTTTTAACTTTTCTTTGATAACAATTTGTGTTATTTATGACAATATATTTTTTATATCAATATTAAAATGTGTATTTATGTAATAAATTATTTGAACCTTAATAAATTCTTCCATATTTTTTAGTCTACATATACTTACATAATTCATTCCTTGGGAAAGTCTACCAATGTAGAAAAAATATGTGAATTGAATATATATCTACATCTTAAAATATTTTATAAAAATTATAAATAATAAAATAATACTTAATTCATAACAAAAAATTTGAACTCTATTATTTATTTTATTTATTTTATTTATTTACATGTATACTTTTAGCGCACATTTTTCAACATTAAAAAAATATTTTTTATATATCATATCACCATTCGACTTCTGTGAACTTGAGCAAAAACAGAGCTTGCATCCAGTCCATCTTAAATAATGTTGTTGTTGTTTTTTAATTTTATTATTTATGTCTTTTACTAATACATGATACTTTAAGTTCAAGAAAAAAAATATAACAAAAAATAGAGATAAAATAAAATAAATACATAAACAGACAAATAAATAAATATGCAATATAAATATTAAACAAATCATCATCAAAATTAAGAATATATTCAGGAACTATAAATAAAAAATTAAAAAGGAAAAAATATGAAAAAATAATAATTGTAATAATATGTAGTCATTAAATTATATGTGTGTACATTTTGTTTTAATAAAAATATTATATATATATATATGTGGGTACACCAAGCAATTATCACTATGGAATAATACATACATATATATATATATATATATATTTTATTTATCTTATAATATGGAGGAAAAAAAAAAAAAAAAAAAAAAAAAAAAAACTACACAAATATCTTTGCATGATTTCATTTCATTCAAGCGATAGATAGTCTAATTTATTTTAAATATATTATTTAAAAAATGGAATATATTTTTTTTATTTTCAGAATGTTCATATATATGATTTAACATAATATCATTTTTAAAGCTATCACTTTCATTCATGTTTAGGTTATCATTTTTGTTGTTGTTTTTATTTTTATTTAAATAATTATTATATCTGGTTCTTTTTATTCTTCTTGATATAATTTCTTCATAAATATTTTCATTATTCACAAAATTATTAAATTCGAGGGTATATACAGTTGTTCTTTTTTTTCTCTCTCTTAATTTTTCTTGCATATCTTTTATATAACACTTTTTACATATACAAATAGTTTGATAATTACTCTTTTTATTTGGTTTTATATCATTATTAAAATTATGGTACATATCTTTCTTTTCATCTATTGTAGATTTTTTAGGTTTTTTTGGTGAATTACTTAATATTACATATTCATTTGTATTACGTATTTTTCTTACTTGATATTCATCCTTACTATCATCATTATATAAATGGAATTTTTTAAAACTCTTCTTCTCTTTAAGCCGTGATGTTGATACATATGTATTTTCTCCTCCTATATTTGGAGTATATATATCTTTTGTATTAAAACGTCTGTTCATTCTTTCTGCATCTCTCTCATCAGATAATTCCTTATGCTTTACCAATCCAAATTTTTTTTCATACTCATTTAAATAGGTAACCCTTTCCATAACACAATCAAAAAAATCAAAATCAAAAAAATCAAAATCAAAAAATAAAAATTAAAAAGTAAAAATTAAAAAGTAAAAATCAAAATGAAAAAATTGGTTGTGTACAAAGTGGGAGATAATTCCGTTAACGTGCAAATATTTTATAACAAAAAAATGAAATCAAAAATAGGAATAAAATAATTACAACATCAAATTATATATATATATATATATATATATATATATATGTATATGTATTTATTTATATATTCATTTATTTATTTATATTATACCTCGTGTGCTATATATATTTGAAAAAAAAAAAAAAAAAAAAAAATGTTGTAGGTAGCTAAATTGAAATATATTGTACATTATCAACTAAGGGAAAATATAAGATGAAATTACAGCTGTTCATTTGAAATAAAAATAAAAATAAAAATAAAAAATGTATTATTATGTCTATTATTAAAGATATATTATATATATATATATATATATATATATATATATTAATTTAATATCGAAATTAATAAATGTGAATTTTTTAACCTTTAAATTTTATCAATTTATCAATTGTGTAAAGCACATCTTTCTTTCTTTTAACCATAATGTGAATAAAAAAAAAAAAAAATTAAAAAAATAAATAAAAAAATAACCATTTTAATATTTCACAAAAATATTATGACTTGTTCAGGTGAAAATATATATATATATATATTTTTTTTTTTTTTTTTTTTTTTTGAGTAGCTATTTGAGTATATTATAACATCAAGTTATGATAATATTGTCTACTTATACCCATGTTTATAAAGTTATAAAAGTATATAAAGTTTAAAAATAGAACTATAATTTTTACCAATATTTTTTTTTTTGTTTTTATATTTTTGTATTTCAAAAAAATCATTAATATATAAGTCCCTAAATAAAAACCTATATTTTATTTGTATTTACAATATGAAGAATACTTAAATAGGTATTATTGTGTGTATATATTTCTCATCTTTAATACTTTTTACAAGTATAAAAAAAAAGGTCGTTAAAAAGAGGATAGATAAGCAATATATATATATATATATATAATACATATTTTTTTTTTTCCTTTTTTGATAAAATGAATACGTATATTTTGTTTAAAATATTTATTACATTTCTTAAAAAAGTATTTTTCAATATATTTACAATTTAATCAAAGGTTTCATAAACAATTTATAAACCCACTGTCAATATATACATTTATGTATAATAAAATATACAATTTAAAAAAATATATATTCTTTTTTAAAATTCAATGGATTATCATATATGATCTTTAAAAAATAAATTTCAAAACTTTAATATTAATAACAGTTGTAAATATGTAATAAAAATTGTTAAGTAAAATTATATATATATATATATATATATATATATAATATGTATTTTTTTTTTTTTTTTTTTTAAATATTTTGTCGTATCTATTGAGGGTGCCTATAATTGATACAATAGATAAAAAAAAAAATATATACAATATATATATAATATTATTATAATATAATATAATATAATATAATATTTTTTCTAATTATTTTTATTTTCCTTTTTACTGAAAAATGTTATAAAACAAAATATATAATAACATAATGATATAATTTGTGAAAAGATAATAGTTATATATATATATATATATAAATATATATATATATATTTATTTAGATTTAGATTTTTTTTTTTTGTATTCATGTCATATCTTTTATAAGGTAAAATTGATGTGAATATATATTTATAATCTATATAAATATATAATTATAATAAGAAAAAATAAAAAAGAAGTCATGTTTTCATTTTTAAGTATATATAAAAAAATATATGATATATATAAATGGAACATACTTAAATAATTACAAAAATAAGGGAAGAATTAAATATATAATATATATTTTATAATATGTATAAATATATATATATATATATATATTTGAACATATGAATATCTATTATAATTATGGATGAATATAAATGTATTAGCTGTTTTGAGGATATATATGTAAATAATGAAAAGAAATTATATTTTTTTGATATATGTAAACATAAGATTTGTGGAGAATGTTTAGAAAACCATTTAAATAAATTGAATAAACAATATTGTCCTCTTTGTAAAGTATCTGTAACTAAAAAAAATGTAGCTTTGTTTGATATTGAAGAACGTATATATGCTAATCAAAAAAATGTAAGATCTAAATTAACAGAAATATTTAATAAAAGAAGACATAATTTTGAAAATACTCCTTTATATAATAATTATTTAGAAAAGGTTGAAGACATGATATATGTGCTAACTAATGAATGTGATGAAAAGAAAAGAAAAATAATTGAAGCGTATATAAAAAAGTATGAAAAAGATAATTATAAGTTAATAGAAGAAAATAACGCACTTATTTATCAAAATGAAAGAAAAAAAATACATGAAATAGTAAAAGAAGAAGGAAACTTATATGAAATTATTAAACATAGACCTATAATAAATAAAGTACATAATGAAACATATGTACATTCCTTAATTAAAGAAAATCCTAAATTTTTTGATGAAGTCAAAGTAGCTAATATTGTGGAAGTTCAACCACAGCCATTAAATCCAGCTTATAAAAATGACACAGATATACCTTTACGTAAATATTTTTCACAAGATGAATTATATCAAGCAGATTATGCGGGAGGATATGATACAAATGTAGTATTAAAACGATGTGATATAGAATTTAATAAAACTATTTATTATAATATATAATGATAAAAATGTGGAATTTTATAAATCCATATGGAATTTGTCACGGTCACCATAACTGTCATTGTTTTTTGTTTTTATTATTCCTACCTTAATAAATGAATAAATAAATAAATAAATAAATATATATATATATATATATACATATGTATTTATGTATATTATTTTTTTTGTATATATCAAAAAGTATTTATATTTTTAGTAAATTTGTCTTTATAAATTTTTTTTTATTTTTGTAGTATATTTATTCATATATAAATATATTTAACTTTTTACTTTATATTTGTATGTTTATTTTTTACAACCCTTTCATTTCTCCATCATTGTTACAAATAAAAAAAAAAAAATATATATATATATATATATATATATATATATTTTATTATTATCTTGTTTCATGTTTTGAAAAAAAAAAAAAAACAAAAAAAAAACGTGACACATAATTAAAACATAAATACAATATATAATATATTTATTTTTTTATAAATATATACGCATATTTATTTTCTTTTTCTTTTTATATGCACATATAAAAATTGCTGAAGAAAATTATTAGAAGTGAATATATTTATCATCCAAAAATAATATTCTGTAAATTTATATACACATAAAAATATCTTGTTTAGGTGTGTGTTTTTTAAAAAAAAAATTTATCCCAACAGAAAAGAGGTCTCTTTCTTCTTTAAATTAATCTATATATTAAATTATATAAAAGAACAAAAAGTTTATTAAGAACATTATATTCTGTTATTATATATATAATATATATGTAATATATATTATATTTATTCTATTGTTTATATATATATATATATAATATATATATTTGTTGGAAAATACATGCACTGAATATATTATGAAATATATTATATATATATTTATATTTATATTCATATTTATACATGAATATTTATTTTTCATCTAAAAAATATAATATGTTTTATACTTATATTTATTTCACCATTAAATTATGTGTTTTTTTTTTTTTTTTTTTTTTTTTTTTTTTTTTTTTTTTTTTTTTTTTTTTTTTTTTTCTAATATATTTGTTGTTAATAATTAAAATAAAAAGGATGCGTTTTAAATTAATAAATAAATAAATAAAATATACATATATTTTTAAATATATATATATATATATAATATATGTATGTAGAAATAACCTTTACATAAACAGGCTACATTTAAAAATAAATAAAATTAAATGAAGAGTATATATTATAAAGTATAAAATTTAATGTATATATTACAAAATATATATTATAAAAATTGATAAAACTAATTAGAGGTGATCATCCACATATTATAGTACAAGATAATTGTTTATTTAAAAACATCCCTCATAATATACATATATACATTATATTATTTAGAATGGAAAGAAAGGTAGATGAATTTTATAAAGTTATTGAAAAAGAGGTGTTAAATTATTTCACTTGTCGCAATGGAAAGAATGAATATCTGAGTTATGAAAGGATAAAATCATTAATAAAAGATATGATTGCTTTTTTGAATGCTGAGAGTTATTATATATTTACGAATTCATATAAGAATGAATATAATATAGATTTTTTATATAACCCGAAATTATTTTCATTTACCTTATTACCACATAGATTAGATAAGAAGCTACTAGAATTGTGTAAGTATAGTACATTATTATATTCAGAAATATTTGATAATATGGTATGTGATTTATCATATCTACTAAGTATTTTTGAGAATATTAAAGAGCATGATTTTTTTGTAAAAAAGATTTTAGAAGTATGTAAGAAGGTATACGGTGATAATAGTGATAATAGTAATAATAGTAATAATAGTAATAATAGCAATAATAGTAATAATAGTAATAATAGTAGTAATAGTAATAATTTTCGAAACATTAAGGATGATATTAGATGTGTTATAGGGAGATCTGATTATATGACTAATCGTAATAATGATATAATAGATGATAAGGAAAAGACTGATCATGAAAATATAAATGATAAAGATATAAAACAAATAGAATATAATACAATATCTGTTGCCTTTGGTAATCTTTCGTCTATTTTATTTAATGGACATAAGTATATTTTAAAACAGATTTATAAAGAATATTTTCCATATATAGAAAATGAAGAGGAACAAAAAGAAGTAAATGAAATATTAGATAAAAAATTTGATAACAATTTTTTACAAGGAATTATTACATGTTTAAAAAAATGTCATGATATTTATATATCTGAATTTAAACCTTTATTAGGTTCACATAAAGTTATTATGATAAGTATATTACATGAAGATGATTTTAATAGTTTTGATAAATACAGAACTACAAATGAATTAAATATAATAAATATAAATCAAAAAGCTTTAACAATAAATGAAATTAAATTATTATTTGAGAGGAAAAAACTTTTTTTAAATTATAAAGATGAAACATTAATAGATTCTTTAAAGAGAATTAAAAATAAGGAATATAATCCTTATAATGAGATATTCAAACCTGGAAAACTTCTTATCGATTTGAACGACATAGAAGATATTTTAAATGTAAATTGTATAAATATAGATTATATACTTAAGAATATAAATAAATATGAACGTAATATATTTGAAATAAGTGTATTATACTTTAGAGCATTATATACACCTGACCATTTTAATGAAAATATATGGAAAATAAGAGAAATGTTTGAATTTTCGGATGCTGTTAAAATACCTTCTTTACCATATCAACTTGTTGGTTCGAAAAAAATACAAATGTTATTATTAGATAATGATATATTAAAAAAATATATTTCATGGAATTTAAATAAAGAAAAAAAATCAGATGAACAAATAACAAAAGATATGACGCTTTTAAAAAAAACATTTGCCTTACAAGTAGACCCATCTCAAAATATAAATGCACATATTATTCAAGATGCTATAAATAATGAAAATAATTATTTATTAAAACCTCAAAGAGAAGGAGGGAAAAATAATTTACATGGAAATCAAGTTAAACAAAAATTAATGCTTTTCTATGATAATAATAAAAAACAAACACTATCTCATTATGTCTTAATGCAACGATTATTTCCATCAACCTTTACAGCTATACATTGTAGAACTCAAGAAATAAAAAATGAAACATGTACAACAAATATATCAAATATATCAAATGAACAGCAGAAAAAGAAACCATCGCATCTTATACAATTTTCACTTGAAAAATCGATATCAGAATTTAGTTTGTTTCATAATTTTATTTTTTATAAAAATAAAAATATTTTAAATGAGCAGAAAGGATATTTAGTTAGGACTAAAAATTACACTGAGAATGAAGGAGGGGCCATTTGTGGTATATCAAGCTTGGATTCTTTTTTTTTAACTGAACACTGAGGGAAAAAAAAAAAAAAAAAAAAAAAAAAAAATATATATACTTATATATCATATATATATATATATTTATGTGTTTATATTTATATCATATTTGTGAATTTATTTTTTTCTTTATTTTTCTTTAAATCAAAAATAAATATATGATCTTATGTTCATAAGGTGATTTTCATTTGTTATACTTTTTGGCTTTTTAATTTTTTTTAAAAAAAACTTATGAAATTAGTATATACTTTTAAGATCCTTTATTGCAAATAAAATATATGTGTGTATGGATACATATTACTATTAAATAAATAAATATATATATATATATTATATATATATATATATTACATATATATTATATATATATATATTACATATATATTATATATATATATATTACATATATATTATATATTTATTTATTTTTTTATTATTTTTTTCTTTTTTTAATTTGTGAACTTTTTAAGCTGTTAATTTTTCATCTCTATATATATATATATATATATATATATATATATATATTTATATTTATTTATTTATTTTATTATTATTACTTTTTTTTTTAAAATGTTTTATATTCTTAACAATGTACTTAAAAATATCAAAAAGCTCGATAATGTAAAATCAAAATTCTTTTTAAAGGATAGTTTTTTAAAAAATAAACTAAAACCTAATAACTTGGATGATAATTTATCATCTCATGTATTCTTTAATGAAATATTTGTATCTTTGAGAGATGACGAAAAAAAAGATGAGCATAAGAAAGTGTTACTTTTTAACAAAGTAAGAAATGATAAGAAGCATAGAAAAAGAGCATTTCAAAAAAGAGGTTATTGGAAAAAGATGCATTACTTTATAAGGAAGAATAATATGATGTCGTAAGAAGAAAAAAAAAATATATATATTAAAAGAAAGATATATATATATATATATACACATATATATATATATTTTAAGATCTTTATATATATATATATATATATTATATACATTGTTATGTACTTGTAACAAGTTTTTATTTTGAATCAGCACTATTATTATTTTTTTAATTAATTTATTTTTTCAGTTATGCTTTTAAAGTTCAAAATATAGATTATGAAAAAATTAAAAAACTAAAAAGGGGAGAAGTATATTCAAATTGAGGAAAATTCAAAGATAATATAAATAATAAAAAGATATATGCATATATGTATATATATATATATATATATATATATATATATAAAGAATTAAATTTTATAAAGTCGAAAACGTTGTTTTCAATATTTTTTTCTTATTGTTTTATTTCCAACTTTTTTTTTTTTTTTTTTTTTTTTTAACACATGATTTGTTTGTATATCATTATTCATTTTAAGCTTGTGGAACGGGTATTTTTCTCTGTCCTGCGTGTGCTTCCAACTATAAAAAGAAAACATAAATATAAATAAATAAATAAATAAATATATATATATATATATATACATAAATACATAAATACATAAATACGTTGTTTGCCACATATATATATATATGTTATATTTTCATAATTATCTTTAATATCATTTTATATTTACATCGCTAAATAGCTTTCTCAGTTTTTCCTCCGAATTAGTAATAACCTTCTTTCTATTTTCACTATAAAAAAAAAATAAAATAATAAAAAGTTATTTAAAAGTAAGACATAGAAAAACAAAATATATAAACATATAAGATCATATTCACAAGGTACTATGCTTACATTTCTCCAGTGATATATTGTAACCTTCTTGATATTGTATCATAACATTTACTTTTTTCCTCTTTTACTAAAACTAAGCCAACAAGTTTATGTAAAACCGAGTCATCTTCTAAAACTTTAACTTCCTATATAAAAATAATATATACAAAATATATGTTTTACGTCACATAAAAAATATGCTGATACATAGGTGAACGTTCTTCTTTTATTTTGTTATTTTTTTTTTTTATATATAGAAGAAATATATATATGAATATACAAAAAAATAAATAAATAAATACATATATATATATATATATATATATATATTACTTCTAGTAGCATTTCATTTTCCACTTTTTGAGTTATTAGTTCATCTAGTTGAGAATTAAGTTTTTCACAGCCTTCAAAGTAAAAATATATACATATATATATATATATATATATACATATATATTCATATATATATTATATATATATGTGTCATTATTTTTTTCTTTTGGAGGGTTTCATTTCTTATATGTAAAAATATATATATTTTTTTTTTTTTCTTTTTCACCCTCCATTTCACTATATTTCTTTAAGCCTTTTAAAAATTACTTGTTTTGAGAGCACTAATATCTTTTATTATTTCACTAATTTTTTCTTGAGACATTTTTTTTTTCTTGTTATATAATTATATACTTTTTTTAATGTAAAAAAAAAAAAAGGGAATGAATAAAACACATAAAATATAATTATTCTTATTTATAAGTGTTATTTATATATTGAAATTTTTCGTTAATGTTTTTTTTTT
>NC_033650.1:433892-436911 GCF_001601855.1 Plasmodium reichenowi | reverse complement strand
TTAATGTAAAAAAAAAAAAAGTGAATGAATAAAACACATAAAATATAATTATTCTTATTTATAAGTGTTATTTATATATTGAAATTTTTCTTTAATGTTTTTTTTTTTAAATAAAAAAAAAAAAAAAAAAAAAAAAAAAAAAAAAAAAATATATATATATATATATATATATATATATATATATAAACACATAAAATGAGTAATTAAAGAAAAAATATAATAAATATTAAATAATATATTATAATATATACATATATATTATGTCGTTTATATATATATTTATATATGTATATAATATTATAATATACATCTATTTATATTTATATTTATATTTTTATTTATATTCATATTTTTATTTATATTTATATTTATATTTTTATTTATATTTATATTTTTATTTATATTTATATTCATATTTTTATTTATATTTATATTTTTATTTATATAATATGTATGATGTTTTAACAATTTCTACCTTATAATTTAATTTGAATTAAACATATATCAATATAATAGGGAAAAACAAAACATTCATTTGTTTGTAAAGAATGATTTTGTTTTTGATTGTGTATTTTTGTATTTACTGAAAAAATGGTGTCGTTAATTTGTTTATGTATTTTTGAAGTAGTGTGTTGAGATATATAGAATGAATTTACATAATTATAATTTTGTATAAATAATAAAAAAAGGGATAGATTGTTTTTATTTAGTTTATGTAAAATATTATAAATATATAAATATGTATAAACAATACAAAGAATTTGAATATTTTCCAAAGATACGATTTGTATAATTTTTTTAAATATATGATGATCATCTTTGTAATATTCTTTATGAATTTGATTATAATATAATTGTTTTTTATATTTATCTTGTGAAATATAATTATAATTATAATTACAATTTTCATTTTCTTTATTTATATCATTATATAAATGATCATATATTAAAAAATTCATTTGTTGTAATAATATATTATAAAAGGAATGATTCATATGTCCATTTAATATTAAAGAAAATAAAAGATTTATTATATTTTTAATAGTTATATTTTCTTTTTTGTTTATAACATGATATAAAAAAAAATTATTTTTTCTTTTATCATTCATTTTTCTTATTATATCACCATATTGATAATAATTAAAAAATAATTTATTTAAAAACCAAGATTCTTTATTTCTACCATAATAATAAAAATAATTTAATCTTGATAAAAGAATATAAAGTGAAATAATACTAAATTTTGAATAATTTCTAATAAGATGATTATTATTTTTTAAAATTATATTATGAATATAATATAAACATATTTGTTTATTAATTGAATTTATAGATTCCTCTTCGTTCATACAATGTTTTTCAAATCTTTGTATTTTCTTCACAGCTATATAATTACAGACACCCGTAAGAAACATACATATTTCTTTTTCATTATATGTACAAGTAATTTTATTCTTTATTTCTTCTAAGATAATTTTTATAATATAATTATTACAATAATTATAGCAACTCATAGTATAAAACAGGATAACTTCATATTTATCTTTTTTATCAAATAATATATCACCATTATTTTTTTTATTATCATTATAAATGTTATTATAATTGTTACTATTATTATTATTATTGTTACTATTATGATGATGATGATTATGATTATTATTATTATTATGATTATGATTAGATTTATCTTGGGATATATTTTTTTTTCTTTTACTATCTGTAGAGGCTATTTTTTTATTTGATGATATAATCGTATTATATAATTTGTTCTTCATATCATTGGGACATATAATATATGGTTGTGTCTTGATATGATGTGTTTCATTCTTTATGATATTTTTTAAATTATTATTTCTTAGGTGTTTTGTATAATCATTTTTATTTAATAAATTGGAACCTTTTATATGACTACATATATATCTACTAATATTTTTATTTCCATCCTTTATTTGATAAGCATTACATATATGTGTAGATATATAATTTAACAAATGAATAATTTTTTCCTTAGGATATGAATATTTATTTAAAGAATGTAATACAATAATTAATTGTTTTATAGTATAATTTGAATATTTATTAAGAATATAATAATCATATATATCATCTATAAGTTCTTTTTCTTTTGTAGATATATTAACTTTATATAAATTATTTAAAATAATACAAACACTTGTAGTATTTAATTTATAAAATAAACATTCTACATTTCCTTTTTTCCTTTTTTTCCCTAACTTATCAATTATTAATTTATGTAATGATATATTCTTAATATCACATTTACCTTGTATATCTAATAATAAAGTTATATCTTGTTCATTCATATAATATATATAATCTTTAAAAAATAATACAAAAGAATTCATAACATTCTTTATCACATTTCTTTTACTTTTTTCTTTTGTTTGATATAATATATTCATAAACCCTTTCAATATTAAAATATAACTCTGATTATTATATACTCTTTCATTCTTATATAATAAATTAATCTTTTTATTTATATTTATAACATCTTCATAATTATTCTCATTCATAAATTTACTTTTCTTATAAAAATTATAAGAAAGATTTTTCAAATTTTCCAATTTTTCATTTCCTTGGACTAAGGAATAAAAACGCCCTCTTACCAAACGAAGACTACACCTTTTTTGAAATCCAAACATATTTTAACAAACATCCTCACCCTTCAAATTGTAAACACATCACATAGTAAAAATAAATATAAATAAATAAATAAATAAATATATATATATATATATATATTTATCTATAGATTCTTTAAAGCCGGTATTTTATAATATTGGAACATTTCACATGGTGTACTCTTTTTTTCAAATAATTTTTTTTTTTTTTTTTGGTAATTTCAAAGAAAACAAGAAATATATAAATAAATAGTCCACATGTATTTATAATATTATGTATTTATAGTATTATGTATTTATAATATTATGTATATATAATATTTTTTTTTTTTTTTTTTTTTTTTTTTTTTTTTTTTTTTTTTTTTTTTTTT
>NC_033650.1:431604-433672 GCF_001601855.1 Plasmodium reichenowi | reverse complement strand
AATATGATATATACATATTTATAATTTAAAAATTTTCGTATATTTATTTTTTATTATATCATATAATGTGTTACCAAGTTTATACCTTTTAAAATATAGATTAAAAAAAAAAAAAAAAAGTAATAGAAATAAAAGTATATAGTGAGAACCGAAAAATAATTTTTATTGAACAAATTTAAAAGCAATTTTTATTGAACAAATTTAAAAACAATTTTAGCCTGACCATGTAGAACAAATATAATCCTCTGATTAAAAAAGAAAAGATAAAGAGAAGAAAATTGCGTCAAACTATTTTGAAAAGAAAGGATATATTTTAATTTATATCAGGAGGATTATATATACATATTATATATATATATATAATTATGGTAATATTTTAAGATGTATTGTTTCATTTATTATATATATACTTCATAATACATGGGGAATAGTATGATAAAAAGTTTTTTTTTTTTTTTTTTTTTATATGATGTTTTTATTAATGTGTATATTTCAATAACATACTTTTATATATATATACAAACTTGGAATATAATATATTATTACCCTTTAGTCAGAAATGTGTTATTTCTTTTTTAACTCTTATTTTATATATATTACATTATTAACATATATGTTTAAATTTTATAGTTCTTATCATACTTTATTTTTTTTGGTGAAGTATAAAATAATCCTTTTATGGTTTTGAAGAAATGAAGATATTTAATAATAATATAAAGAATATAAGAAAATGACATAAATGTAACATATGTATATAATATGTAATTATATGTTTATTATTATATACAAAATTATTTATATAAATTAATATTTTCATCATATTCCTTTATTTTTAATAAACCATATGTAAAATATTAATAATTAATATTATCTTTGATTTTATTAAAAATGCATTTTTTTTTTTTTTTTTTTCCATTATATTATATATATATATATATATATATATATATAATATATATATAATAATATATATATATATTATTTTTATTTTTTTCAATATTATTAATTTTAAGTTTTACATTTTGTTATAATAAGTATTATATTAATGCTTTGCTAAATATTTTATTTCTTCTTATATATATATATATAAATATATTGTATATGTTTATTTATTATATGAGTACTTAATATTTCTTGTTCCTGAAAGTGCATATAAAAAAAATAAAAATAACAAATAATAAATACCAAATAATAAATAACAAATAATAAATACCAAATAATAAATACCAAATAATAAATACCAAATAATAAATACCAAATAATAAATACCAAATAATAAATACAAAATAATAAATACAAAATAATAAATAACAAATAATAAATAACAAATAATAAATAACAAATAATAAATAATAAATAATAAATAAATAATAAAAAAAAATTGAATGATTTATTAAAATTATCACATAAATATATTTCATTTGATTATTTGCTTTTTCTATTTTATTTATTATTTTATACTGTTCACATTAAGAATAAAAAAATAAAAATTATACATTTGTATATGAACACAATATATTCTTCTTATATATTTATATATATATATATATATATATATTACAAAATTGTAACACTTAAAAAAAAAAAAAAGGACACACTTATAAAATATTATGTACTTTTATAATATAAAGGAGATATTAAAATATATATATATATATATATATGTATGTATTTTTTTTTTTATATAAATATAACTTTGTTATTATTTATTTAATATACCCTATTATCATTAAATTTTTAAAAAATATATACTTTATATAAATTTGTCAAAAGTGTCATATATAAATATATTAATATTTATTTGTGTAATTTTAAGCCTTTATTTATTTTACATATTAAAAATTGTTCAAATATTAAGAGACTCTTAATATTTCTAATATATACATATATATATATATATATATATATATATATATATTTATATTTTTTTTTTTTTTTTTTTTTTTTTTTTTTTTTTTTTTTTTGTTTTTTTTTATAAAAAAAAAATAAAAATAATTATAAAAAAAATAGAAAGTAAAAAAATAAAAATATAAAAAAAAAAAAAAAATATTTTTATTATATATAAAAA
>NC_033650.1:429914-431306 GCF_001601855.1 Plasmodium reichenowi | reverse complement strand
TTTTAAATATAAAAATATATTTATATTTATAAATAAAAAAATTTTAAAAATTAAAAAAATATTAATATTTTTAATATTTAATTTTTTATATTTTTATTTATTTATTTATTTATTTTTTTTTTTTTTTTTTTTTTTTTTTTTTTTTTTTTTTTTTTTTGTTTTCTTCTACATATATCGTTGAATATTCCTAAAAGTAAAAATGGAGACGTACAAGGGGATGCAGTTTTCTTCAAATAAGGGAACCGTAAAGAATGCATTTAAGAAAAGCAATTTAGGATATGAAGTAATGTTAGATAGAAAAGAAGATGAGAATTTTATTTATTCTAATTATGAACATGTGGAAACACAAGTAGAAAGAGATTCTAAAGGTATGGTAGTATGTAAAAAATATAAGAATACTTATGAGATATTAGTTGAAAAGGTAAAAGAAAAAAGATTAGGAGTTTTACTTGTTGGTATAGGTGGTAATAATGCTACGACTATGTTAGGAGGTGTTTGTGCGAATGCTAAAGATTTAACTTATATGAATAAATGTGATTTAAAGAGATCTAATTATTTAGGTAGTGTTTTTTTATCATCTAATATTAGATTAGGATATAATGAAAAGGATAAAGAACATGCATATGCTCCAATTTATAAACTTATAGATATATATAATCCAGAAAATATCGTTTATGGTGGTTGGGATATTAATAATATGAATTTAAAAGATTGTTTAGTTCGTAATAAAGTTTTTGATAATGAAGTTATTGAAAAAATTAAAGATGATTTAGATTATGTACCATTAAAAAGTGTATATTTTAAAGGAAATTTTATTGCAGGTAATCAACAACGTAGAGTTAATAATATCTTATATGGTAAAAATAAATTAGAAATATTAGAACAAGTAAGAGAACAAATTAGAAATTTTAAAAAACAAAATAATTTAAATGAACTTATTGTATTATGGTCAGGTAATACAGAAAAAAATATACCACATATACCAGGAGTAAATGACACTTTTCTAAATATTTTACATGCATGTAAAAAAAATCATGAATCTGTTTCACCTAGTGTTATCTATGCTCTTGCAGCTATTTTAGAAAACTCTCCTTTTATAAATAGTAGCCCTCAAAATACATTGGTAAGTGCAGTAGTACAATTAGCTCAACAGAAGGGAATATTCATCATTGGAAATGATTTAAAAACAGGACAAACCAAAATTAAAAATTTCCTCCTCGACTTTTACTTTGGAACAGGTATCACAAAAAGGAACAAATCAATGAGCAAATTAATGTATATGTATATAAATTTGTACATACATGCATATATATATACATATATATATATATATATATATATTTTTTTTTTTTTTTTTTTTTTTTTTTTTTTTTTTTTTTTTAGGTTTAAAAC
>NC_033650.1:393945-429533 GCF_001601855.1 Plasmodium reichenowi | reverse complement strand
ATATATATATATATATATATTTTTTTTTTTTTTTTTTTTTTTTTTTTTTTTTTTTCTTGTAGGATTAAAACCAAAGAGCATCGTGTCATACAATCACCTTGGAAATAATGACGGCAAAAATTTATCTTCAGATTTACAATTTTACAGCAAGAAAGTATCTAAAAGCAATTTAATATGTGACTATGTACGTGCTAATGAAAATTTATATGTTGATGATGAGAAAGATACAAATGTATTAGTAAAAAAAAGCTTAGATTATTGTGAAGGAGATAGTTTAAATGAAAAGGGAAAAGTGAGTGCCGATATTGAAGATGATTGTACCTATGTGGAAAGTTTAGAAAAACAAAAAGTTAACAGTGAAATTGTTATAAAATATGTACCATATGTTGGAGATGATAAAAAAGCTATAGATGAATATATTAGTGAAATATTTATGAATGGTAAAAATACAATAGTTTTATATAATATCTGTCAAGATTCTATGTTAGCATCTCCTATATTAATTGATTTAATATTACTTGTAGAATTATCACAACGTGTTTTCTTCAAACCTAGTCAAGAAAAGAAAACAAATGAAGATGAACATTTATTAAATGAAAATATACAAATTGAAGATTATAAATTATCTCATACTATATTAAAGCCAAAATATAGTTCATTTAAAAATTTAGATAGTGTTCTCTTTTTATCTAGTCTTTTCTGTAAATCTCCTTTTAACTCCAGTGTATATAAAACAAGACATTCTTTCTTTTCACAATTAGAAAGCTTATGGAATTTTGTTAGAATTATATCTGGATTACCAATAGATGCTCATATTGATTTACCATATATGATTTAATTGGAGATCTATTCATATGAAGAATCTATTTTTTTTTTTTTTTTTTTTATTCTTGTTAACAAGTACAGGAAGGTTATATCTTTCTTGTATTGATGCATAAATGTATATATATATATATATATATATTAATATTGTTAAAAAATAGCCCTTAATTATTATTGTGTAAGAACACTGTATATTTATATGCACCTGGTGTCTCAATTTATCAAGAGGATACATACATACAAACATACATATATAAATAAATAGATAAATACATATATACATACATATATAAATAAATAGATAAATACATATATAAATAAATAGATAAATACATTTATACATACATATATATATTTCTATATTTCTATATTTCCTTCTTTTTTTTTTTTTAACGTCTAACACAAATATATGTGTTCTCATTTTATTCGACGTTTTTAATTTTAAGAGAATTTAGCACTGAGAAATAAAAGAACTTTTACGTTATTTAAAGATAAGAAACTTAAAAAAAAAAAAAAATATAAATAAATAAATAAATAAATATATATATATATATATATATATATATTTATATTTATATATATTATAAAAAAAGAATTGTCCTTTAAAGGTATTACATATACATCATTGTTTCTAAATTCTTAACTCAAATTAATTTTCTTTGAAGCTATATTATGATAAATAAATCTCTCTAAATTGTCCATATTATCACATTTAAAATTTTCTAAAATTTTTTTCTTATCATGTAAGAAAGACAATTCGTTAAAATCAGCTTGATCTCCTTGAACAGATTTTATAAACATATCAACCTAAAATTAAAAAAAATATATATAGATATATGTATATATATTTTTAAACTGTTAAAAATACATAAGTTTTTTTTTTTTTTTTTTTTTTTTATTATTATTATTATTACTAGATCTTTGGAAATATTAATACCCACATAAATTACAGAAGATGAATCATTTTTTATTTGATATTGTTTTACACACTCATTAATCTGATAAAATAAAAATAAATAAATAAATAAATAGATAAACAAACAAACAATTCAATAATACTTGTAAAATAAACATGTATCATATATATATATATATATATATTATTTACAATTCTGTATTAAAAAGATATAAAAAAGGATACATACATTTTCATGAGGTGAAAGAAGGAAAAGAATTTCTAGAAAAATATTTTTCGTTATTCTTTTTTTCGATTGGAAATTATGATGAGCCCTATAAATACTATGCAATATATGATTTTCATTGTAAACCTATAATACAAAAATAAAGTGTATATATATATATATATATATATATATGTATAAAATATTTACAATTTCTTAAATTTTATAAAAAAGGTTGTATATTCATTTGTAATTCTTTTCTATTTCATTTCATATCATTTCATTTCATTTATTTGTTTGAACATTTTATTTTGATAATTTTACCAAATTACTATCTAATAAAAGAAAGAAATCATTTATATAACATATGTTATCATTCATACTTTTTGTATAACTTTCTAATAGGTCTTTTGAATTAACAACATTTTTAAATAAAATTAAAGTGATATCTAGTTGTTGATCAAGTATATGTAATTTTGTTGTACTCATTTTTTTTTTCTTCAAAATAATTAATTCATGTATTTATAAATATATAAAATATGTACATTTTATTTATTTTTTTTTTTTTCTTTGAAATTAATTGGAAGGAAACGAGTAATCCCCTTTGTCAATATTAATATAATAAAGGTTACATAAATAATAATATTATTATTATTTAAAAAAAAAAAAAAAAAAAAGGAAGGGGGGGGGGGGGTAATTAAAATTAATAAGTTTTAAAAGATTTAATAACAAAATATATAAATATATATATATATATATATATTGTAGATAATAGAATAATGCAATTATTATAATTATATATATTAAAAAAGAACCAAGTGTTTAATTTTCAAATAAAAACATCTTGAATATAATATATATTATGTAATTATCTATTTTTATTATTTTTATTATTTTATTTTTTTTTTTTTTTATTTTTCCTGTTTATCTTTTTTTTTCCTTTTTCATTGTGATTAATAGTTGTTCTTAAAATTATTTATACAGTAAAATAATATATTACTCCTTATTATTTACATATATATATAATATTATATATATATTGATAACATATATGCGAAGTGCTTAATAATATATTTTTTGTAGAATATCTTTATTATGCATACATGAAAGGTATGTATGTATATATATATATATAAAATAAATATGGCTGGAATATAAAATGATAATTTTTTAGCACTTGCATGCACAGGTGTTTTATATAATATATATATTAGTTGAAAGATAAAGAAAAATAACATTTTTTTTATTATAATAATATAATAAAAGTAGTGATATATAAATATTTGAAGATGTGTAATTATATGAAGGCAAGCAATTAACAAATATTATACAAATATTAAAAAGATAGATAAAATGTATTATTATATATAAGAATATATTAATACAACCCTTAACAATGAATGGGTTGTATAAAAGTAAAATGTTCATAATAACGTTATAAGTAAATAAATAATAAAAAAGAAAAAACACATATACATGATATATATATATATATATATATATATATATATATAATTATTTATATGTTTTATTTTATTTTATTTATTTTTTTTTTTATTAGAAATATAGATTTTTTTAATGAAGGCATTGTGTAAAATATACATATTTCGCAGATGTTTTTAAGAAAAAAAAAAAAAAAAAAGGTTGATAAGAAATGAAGAAAATATATTTCATTTTGTTAATCCTATTTCATTTAAATTTTATGGAATGTTTCAGAAAATATGACAAAAATAAGAATAACATTTTAATAAGTCACTCAATAAATAATGAAGAAAAAAAAATAATAAATAATAATAATAATAATAATAGTAATAATAGTAATAATAATAGTTTTAGTGCTACTTCTTTTTCAAGTGAAAAAAATAAACACAAAAGTTATACAAATGTGTTAAAAAAAAAGAATATATATATAAGAGAAGAATCAAATAAAACAACAAACATTAAAGAAGACGAAGAAAAAAATAAAAAAATAAATAATAATGATAAGGAAACTAATTATTCATTTTTATCATTAAAGTTTTTTCCATTCATTTTAACTTCTTTACTCCATACAGGAATTAATCAAATACCACGTAATACTGAAATTGAATTATATGAATTTGAAAAGAGTCCGATGATAAGACATATGTTAGTAGCAGAAGAGAGGAAAAATGCATATACCTATATGTTTTTTATTGTTATATCTTTTGTTGTTGTTGTACTTATAGCTCTTTTTATTTTTAAATTTTTTTTCAATCTTTAAAAATTTTATAAAGTTTATAAAAAAAATAAAAAAAAAATATACATATATAATATATATATATATATATATATATAATATATATAATAACATTTTATTATTAATAAAACAAAATAACTTAATAAACATGACAAAAATATAAAATATATGTTATAAAAACATATATGTTTTATAAAAGGGAAAAGAAATTTCACACAAAATAAAATATATGTATATACATATATATATATATATATATATATATATATAAACTCATATTCACATACCACCCTTAATTCTTATTTGGAGTGTTTTGATTCTTCTTATTACTTCTATTACTTCTTTTGTTCACATTTATCAAATATATTTTTCATTCATATGATGAATTATGAACTACATAAATTATTATTTAATGAAGGGGATGGTAAATTATTAAATAGATGATTATCTTTAATTTTTAATCCATTATGATTAAATATAGAAATATTTAAATATTATCATATGGATTATAATCTTTTTTATTTAGTATATATTATTATTATTATTATTATTATTGTTATTATTTGTATCTGAATGGTTTTGATTTTGTTGAAAAATAAGATAATTTATTGGATAACCACTACTATCATTATTATTATTATTATTGTTATTATTATGATTAGTCTTCATATTATCATTGTTATTATGGGTTTCATTTGTTATAGTATTATTTTTTAAATTAGATGTAACATTATTTTGCATGTACATAGATAATTGATTTAAACCGAAATCGATATTCGTTTTTTGAGTGTTATTCTTTATTTCATTAAAAGGATTATTATTTGATAATGTATTTTTTAAAATGTTCTCATCTATTAATTGATATAATATATTATTATTTGCATTTATATTACTACTACTTTTTATATTACTACTACTTTTTATATTACTACTACTTCTTATATTACTACTACTTCTTATATTGCTACTATTCTTCGTATTATCACCTGTATTACTTATATTTTGTTGTTTTATTCGATTCATAAGGATTTTTTGTTTCTCTTCATATTCGTTTATGTTTTTTCTCGGGTCCATGATACTAAACGTTTTATTTAAATAATTTGAGTTCACACTAATACTATTATTTCTATTCATATTGTTATTTATTATACTACTAGTAGCGTATGACCCATTTATATCATATGTATTATTTAAAAAATGTAAATTATTGTTTTCTTTGTTATTCATAATAACACTGCTGCTCATAATTTTTTTTTGTTGACAATATGAATTATTTATATCTGATGATGTATTACCATTAAAATTATAAAAAAGGTGCATATTATTATTACTACCAATATTATTACTACCAATATTATTACTACCAATATTATTACTACCAATATTATTGCTACCAATATTATTGCTACCAATATTATTACTACTATTGTTATTATTATCATTATTATTGTTGGTAGTTGTGGTGTTATGCCGTGGAATAGTTACTAATTTATTTTTTTCTTCATTTTGCTCATCATAATGTACAAAGTTTGAATTATAATATTTTTTTAAAAACATTTGATTTACTATTTTATTATCACATAAATTATTTGAAAGGAATATATTATTATTTATATTATGATGAAGATCAGTTCTCATATGTTGTTCGTTTCCTTTTGTATTTTCCATATTTAATAAATTCATTTGTGATAAAGAACTTCTTTTATTATTAATATTATTTAAATTATTTTGCATTGATAGATTTTCTACTTTCTCCATATTATTTAATTCACATACTAAATTCATTAAGTTTGATTCACTCAAACTTTTGTTATTTTCATTAGTATATGGAATATTATTTTTATTAATAAAAAAGTTAGGATATTTTATATTAGGAACACAAGTACTACTATTATTATTTATAGTTTTTGTATGCATTCGACTATTATTTGCATTTCCGTTATTTATCATACTGCTACTTAAACTAACACTATTTTTATTGTTCACATTTTTATTGTTCACATTTTTATTGTTCACATTTTTATTGTTCACATTTTTATTGTTCATATTTTTATTATGTTTTTCTTCCATATAATTAGGAATAATACCATCTAAGTTATTACCTAACATTATATTAAACATCATCATATTTGGATTAGTCATATCCATTTGATTTTTCTCAAAACTTTCAAATTGTTTTTCTTTTAAATTCGAACATGTATTTTCATCCACAAAATTAGGTAAGGAAATATTACTATTGATTAGATATTCATGAGATCGATTGGTGTTTTGTACATTTTGTGCATTTTGTATATTTAAACTCATAGGATTGTTCAATAAATCTTTACGCTCATTTTTATTATTATTATTATTATTGTGAGGTATTTCAATTTTTTTTTTCTCTTCATTATCCAACTGATTTGATTTCAGAGCATTATTATGAACAATGTTATGGCTATAATTCTTATTTTCATTATATTCATCAACTTTCTTTGATATATCTTGTAAATTATTATATATCATAGTATCATTATTTTGGTTCGGTTCATCTTTTATTTCTATATTTTTATTTAATTTTTTTTTATAAAACATTTCAGATATGGTATTTTTAAAACTTTTAACAAAATTGTTTGATGTTTTATTCGTTTGAATATTATTATTTATATTATTCGTATTATTTTTATCCCTCTCTATATTATTATTATTATTATGTCTATTTCCACTACCGCTTGCGATATTATTTATATCCTTTTCATTATCATAATACATATGAATAATACCTTTGTTATTGTTTGTTTCTTTTACTTCATATAGTTCTTTTATATTTTGTTCTTTAACTTTTTCTGTTTGTATGTTTATTTCTCTTTTATCTATAAATGTATTTATCATATCATTATTTAATTCTTCTTTTTTTTCTATCATTAAATTGTTCATTTTATTATTAATATAAGAATTGTTAATAATATTATCAAAATAGTTTATTTTATTCTGTGAAGACCTTTTTTCATTTTCTTCATAATCATTCGTATTCATATTTATTTCCTTTTTTATTAGATCCTCATCATTCATATTATTATTATTGTTCATATTATTATTATTGTTCATATTATTATTATTGTTCATATTATTATTATTGTACATGTTATTATTATTGTTCATGTTATTATTATTGTTCATATTATTGTTATTGTTATTTATTATTTTTTTTTTATCTTCCTCTTGTTCAATTTTCTTTTTCATATCAACACCATTTTCTTTTCCTTCATTCAATGTTATATGTTGTGATGGAGATCTAACATTATTTTTAAATGTAAATACATCACTGTTTTTAGAATCTTTTGTATTTCTTAAATATATATGGGAGCCATTTTTTTGAAGATTTAAAAATTGATCTTTTTCTTGTAAATTATGCATGGTCCTTGTTTTTTCGGTATCTATATGAACATTACTACTATTCATTTTGTTGTTCATCATAATGTGGTTCATCATATTGTTGCTTATAATATTATTGCTGCTTATCATATTACTGTTGCTCACCATATTATTGTTGCTCACCATATTACTGTTGCTCACCATATTACTGTTGCTCACCATATTATTGTTGCTTACCATATTACTGTTCATCATATTATTATTCATACTATTTATAACATTTTTGTTCATAAAAGATTGTTGTGCTGATGCAGCAAAATTTATATCATTCGTACTAAAAGTATTTCTCTTATAATTATTAGAATAAGGTTCGTTATTTACTTTATTTTTGATATGCCCCGAATTTTTAGACATCAAACTATTTAAATCATTTCCTGCATTCATCATTTTATATATCTCATAAAATTTATTTACATCATTTTTAAAAACACCAATCCTTATGTTTTCTGGAAGTGACTGAAATTTCATGTGAACATTATCATCCTTTATTTCTTTTTGATTATCCGTATTAACATTACTTGGTTTTTCATTATGTGAATAATAGAAACTAGTAGAATGAGCAGTATGATTCACAGCATAATTATTATTATTATTATTGTTGTGGTTGTTTGTGTTTTTTGTATTGTTCATGTTGTTATGGTTGATGCTCATGATATGATTCGTGTTACTACAATTCTTTTTACTATTTGCAGTACTATTATCTTCTCGTTGGGACATATATATTGGGTTTGTGATATTTTTTTCTCCATGCATTTCAATGGAATAATTATCAACTATCCTTTTTTCATCTTTGATTTTTTTATATAAATTATTATATGTATTTTCTTTTTCTAAATATTGTGATGAAGAAATGTCTTTATTTTTTTTTTCATATTCATTTTTTTTATTTAAAGAATTTATCATTATTTCATATATTTCATTTTTACGTATTATAATATATTCATTAATAATATACTTCGGTATAATTTTATCAATAATTTTTATTAAGAAATTAAATATGACTTGTTTCCTTTCATATAAATCATTCATATTATTATGTTTCCATAATATAAATATAAAATTATATTCTTTGATATTTTCTATAATCATTTTATTCGTTTCATTTTTTACTAATTCATAAATTTTTTGACCTTGTATAAATTTTTCTTTTAATTTTTTAATATTAACCATAGTTATAATATTTTTTTTTAATAATAAATAATCAAATATTTTATCAACAGATATATTAATAAAAAATTCCATATTAACATCATCCTGTTTTTTATTATGATCATTTATATGTCCTAAATCATTTTTATAAACTAAAACTTTTATAAATATATTCAAACCATATTTTTCATATGCACTTAATAAATATTTCGAAATATTCTCTAAATTTAATTCTGAAAATATATTATTTAATTCATCATTTTTATTATTTTCTCTTAAATATTTTATTTCTTTCTTTGTATTTTGAATTTCTAGCATTTCTTTATCATAACTTTCTTCACATTTCCTAACTTCCTTTTTTAACCTTTCAATTTCTTTAGTAAAGCTGCTATATAATGTTTCGCTTCCTCCTTCATTCATATTATTATAACTATTATTATTATTATTTTGATTAATATTTATATTATTATTATTTTGATTAATATTTATATTATTATTATTTTGATTAATATTTACATTATTATTATCTTGTTTATTCATTATCATATTACTCAATATTGAATTACTAATCTTATTATTCATAGAATATTTTTCATTACTATTAAATAGAACATAATTATTACTATCATTATTACATAATATATTATATATATTCTTTTCTCTCATATTGTAATAATTGGTCGAATCATTTATATTATTACTTCCCATTTTACTCCCATAATTTGAATTACTCATATTATAATCATACACTGAATTGTTATTCGTAGTATCATTATTATTATTATTATTTTCTTTACTTATATGAAATAAATTTTGTTGTACTTTATTTTTTTCTATTTCTTTTACATTTTCATACATAGGATAAGGATATGTATTGTTATCTAAATTTTTTCTCTTCTCTTCATCCACAGACACTTTATTACTACTATTATTATTATATATGTTATTATTACTATAATTCTTTTTCTTCATATTATCATATTCATGATGATAATTTATATTTTTATTCATATAATTAGATGACATATGATTTATATTTTCTTGATTTCTACGATATTTTTCTTTATCATATATTTCGTTATTCTTATAAATAATAGAATCATTTGTTATCAGGTCATGCGTACGATATTCCTTTTCTTTCATACAATTCTTTTCATATATTTTTTTCTTCATATCTATAGTATTACTGCTACTACTACGATTATTCGTGTTTTTTTTTTGTTGCATATTTAATTTGTTCATATTTTCTTTAGACATTATAATATTGGAGCGTTCATTCTTTTTATTCTCTACATGTTTTTCATCATAGTCTTCATCGTCGTCGTCATAGTCGTCATCATCATCATCATCATCGTCGTCATCTTCATCATCATCATCGTCATCTTCATCATCGTCGTCATCATCATCGTCATCATCATCTTCATTATCCTTTTCGTGTTCTTTATTATTTAATGATTTTTTCTTTTTCATTTTTTTCTTAGAAACTTTTCCTTCTTCATCCAAATAATCATCATGATTTTCAAGGAGTACTCCATTTAGCATATGTTCATTATTTTTATCTACCTTAAAAAATATTTTATTAATTTGTTCAATTAAATAATTACATTCTTCTTCTTCTTCTTCTTCTTCTCCTCCTTCTGCTTCTTGTTGTTGTTGTTCCTCATTTTTATTTGTTCCCTTTTCTTTATTATTTATATTATCTTTATCATATCCTTGAGTATTACTTACTTTCGTTTGTCTTTTCTTTTCCTTATCATTATTTGTGCCTTCTCCTCCCTTTTCATTATTTATTTTGTGTAGTAATAAAAACTGTTCTATAGTATTTAAAGAAAACACTGCTTTATTTTCCATTAGATTTTTAATATGTATATCTTTCATATATACTTTCGAATTTAATATATTCATTATGATAGTAAACACATTTGTAATTTTTAAATATACATTTTTACTTTTCTTCATTATTTGATTTTTTAAATTTTCATTTGTTTTTAAACCATATTTATTTAAAGCATAATTCAAATTAAATAAAATATTATAAAATCGTTGAAAAATCAAGCTTCTTTTTGTTCTAGAAATATTTGAATTACTTTTAATATTTTTTAAATGCTTTTTCAATGTATATATTATTATTTCTTTCTTTTTTCTGGTTTTTTTTACATGCATATTTTTATAAAAATATGTTATACTATGTATTAATTCATATAAGAAATCTATAGGCATATTTTCCTTATTTTCATTCATATTGTTAACAAATTCATCTAATATATTCATTTCTACATAAACCTTTTTTTCTTTTCTAATTTGTTCTATACCAAAACATTTTAATAAATATAATAATGTTTTTTTTAATTTAAAAAAATAAAATAAAATTTTAAAAACAAAACTGTTTCTTATAATATTATTAATAACTATTTTTGCTTCTTTTACTAATAAATTAAAATTGGTTCTTAATCTTTTTTTAATTTCATTATCTATTAAATCGAGATAAGTATCTTCTTCATCTTGTGTTTGTTTTATTTCTTCTTTTATTTTTTCTTCATCTGTTTTTTTCATATTTTCTTTATTCATATCCTTTTTCTTTTTATTTGTAAAGAAGTCATCATAATTTAATTTACGTAAAATTTTATTTGTTGGTTTTTTTAATAATATTTTTTTTATATGTTCATCATTAGGTATTTCTACACTAGTAGTAATAATAGTAGTAGTATCATTTATTTTTAAATTTTCTTTTGATAATAAATTCTTTTCTTTAAAATTATTATATTCATCTAAAGAACCATTTAATAAATTCTTATTATCTATATGTTCATTTTTATTATCTATATGTTCATTTTTATTATTTATTATTTCATTTTTATTATCTATATGTTTATTTTTATTATCTATATGTTCATTTTTATTATCTATTATTTCATTTTTATTATCTATTATTTCATTTTTATTATCTATTATTTCATTTTTATTCTCTATTATTTCATTTTGTTCTTTATTATTTTTTGTGATCACATTAGAACTTTTTTTTTTCAATTCATCATTTATATTATTTTCATTATTTTTTAAAATCTCTTTATTCTTATTTTTATTTTTTGAAGCATTCCTTTTATCTTTATGGCTTTTCTTTTTACTATTTGACAATAAATCTGGAAAATCTTCTTCTTTATTTATATCTATAGATTTTACTTTTTCTTCAACAACACTAATATTATTTTCTGTGAATTTTTTATCTTTCTTTATTTTGGTATTTAATTTTCCGTCTCCTTCTTCTTCTCCTTCTTCATAATAATCAATAATATTCACATTGTTTTTTTTATCATCATCTTCTTCTTGTTCTTCATTTATATGTTCATCATAAATATCAGCATATTCATCATCATCATAATCATGATCATATTCATCATCATCATTATCATCATCATTATCATTATCATCATCATAATTATCTTCATATTGATCATCATCAACATAATTATCTTTTATATCTTCTATATCTTCTACGTCTTCTTCATCTTCTTCCTCTTCCTCCTCTTCCTCTTCCTCTTCTTCATCCTCTTCATCATCATCTTCTTCATCACCATGTTGAATAACGTCTGTCTTCTTTGGATATAATATGTCTTCGTCCTTTGTAGTTAATTTCTTTCCTACTTCTAGAACTTTGGCTTGTGTAGAAATTTTTTCTTTATCATTAGTTTCTTCACGAGCTGAATGTATGATCTTACTACTATCCATACTTGCATGTTTTACAAATTTATCATCTTCAATAATTGGTCTTGCATTTTTCATAGCTTCATTTCTTTTGTCATTAATATTCATTTTCAATATTCTATTAATATAACTATTTTCATCCTCTAAACTTTCAGATACTTCTAATTCATTATCTAGAACTGTTTGTAAATCACCTGCTAATGGACATATTGCTTTAACTGTTCTATCAGGCATTCTATATAGATTACTTGAATACATTTTTTTTTTTTTTTTCATATCATCATTTAAATTAAAGAAATAATAATCTGGGTTGTTAAATTCTAATATAAGGGAATGAAGAAACATACGGAAACACCAGAATTTATCTAAATTACTTAAAGATGGATTCAAATATTTTTTATCAGAAACTAATGGATGACCTATATGCCTCATATGGACCCTAATTTGATGGGTTCTACCTGTATGGATTTTTACATTACATAAAGTAAATTCTTTTGTATAATTCTCAATCTCTTTCGGATCTGTTAAGAAATAATCCTCTGATATAGAATTACATCTAAAGCATAAATGATGACAAACTTCTTTCTTAATAGATGGTGCTCCTGAAGTATATATACCCAACGTACTATTATTCATATTATTCATATTATTATTATTATTAATATTATTAATATTATTTGTAAAATCATTTTTACTAATATAACTACCTCTCGAATTAATAATATTACCATTTAAATTATAATGTGTATCATCATGCAAGATATGATTAATTCCTTTAATATTTGATGTTTTATTATTATGCGTACTTATTTTTTTTTTAATTTTTTTCTTATCTTCTAATATTTGTGAATCTGAAAAATAGTTTGTTATAATATGAGAATTTTTTCTTTGAACGAATGAAGAATAATCTACTTGTGTCATAAGATTGTTTGAAGTATCATTTTTCTTGGTTATATTATCATGATTTGATAAAATATTAGTTATGATTACATAACGTTGTATTATATTTACATTTTTCTTGTTATTGTTTAAAAATTTATAATAATCATTACAATATATTTCTTTATTAATATCCTTTTTGATTGTACTATTACAATTATATTTTCCATCTTGTACTTCTTGAATAATATCTTCAATTTTTCTTTTTAATTTATATACTTTAACACAATTATATTCGGTATATGCATCTGTTCCCCCTGTTTTCACAACTAAACTAAAATGGCTCTTACTATGAAAATTATTATATTCATGCGTTTGTATCGATTTATTAATAAAACCTTTTTTCTTTTTAATTCTACCATGACATAATAAAATATATTCTTTATATACATTTCTTTTACGAAATTGATCAAATAAAAATTCTCTAGCTTCTTTAGTTTTAGCTATTATTAAACTTCCTGACGTTTCTAGATCTATTCTATGGCATAAACCACATTCTAATTTATGCCATTTTTTTACAGTTTCTAAATGAGGGAATGATTTCATCATGAATAAATGAAATGATTCTACTCGACCACTAAAGACAACATCATTTAAAGATATACTATTAATAATTTTTAATACATCTCTATTTTTTTTTATTAAAAGATTACATTTCTTACAAAATTTAGAGACAATATTTTCACATTTACTACAAATATTTTCCATATCTTTACAAGTAATACACATAAACTTTGTTTTTATTTTACATTTCATACATATTTTTTCTAAGATATTATAAAAATAATCACTATATTTATTAATATTTACTAAGAAATTATACCTATTATGAGAAGTATAAGCTGAGCAATGATAATATGCAGGTTTATAAATAACCATCCAAGTTTTCCCTTCATTACATATATATGGAATATCCTTATTATATACTCTTTTGAATTTGCTCTTTTTAATATATTTGTTCGTAGCAACATTATTATTAATAACATTATTTGTATTATTAATAATATTATTTGTATTGTTAATCACATTATTTGTATTGTTAATTACATTATTTGTATTGTTATTCATATTATTTCCAGGGGGGGTTACAATCTTTGCGCTTTTTGCACTTAAGGGTTGATCACTTAATCTTCTTAATTTAGAATCTTCATTCATATTATTTATTTCATTTGAATTGTAAGATGCTGATAATGTTAATTTTGAATCAAAGGTCGTAACACTTTTTTTATTTCTATTTGAGGTGGGTGAATTTAATCCTACACTTGTTTTTAAATTATGATTATTTTTATTAATAATTGTAGGTGTATTATTATCGTATATAGAAGAATATGTACTTGAATTTTTTAATATACTCTTTTTATCATGATTAGTGTTATTATTGATTTCATTTTGAATATCTGGGTTGGTTCCAATTACTTTGGATAGATTTAATTTTAAATCTTTCATATTTATTGTACCACCTTCATTTATATATATATTATTATTATTATTATTATTATTATTATTATTGTTGTTGTTGTTATTATTGTTATTATTGTTATTATTGTTATTATTCATATTATTCATATTAAGATTATTTGTTAAAACACGTTTCACATTTATATGATTTCCTCCTTGAATATTCATTTTATTATTACTTAAATTATTACTACCTGCTCTTAGATATCCTCCATTTTGTGCAGATATATGTGTATCACCTAATATATTATTATACGTGTTATTCATCATATTATTATAATTAATATCGTTGTACACAACTGACAAGAGTGTATTAATTTCTGAGTTTAATATATACATATCTTTCAATACATTTGGTTTGTTATTCAATACAACATATTTATTATAAATTCCTTTTAGTTTATCTATATCTTTTTTATTAACTTGTAAATAATTATTATAATTGGTCATATTAGGAATGGACATATTATTATTCTGTGTTGTTTTCATAATATCTGTATGTAGAGTATTAATTAAGTTACTATTATATTTAAATATTAAAGAATAAAATGAAGTACCTGAACTTATATTATCATTATTATTAATAAAGATTTTATCTTGTAATATATTAATTTTCTTTATAGCTATTTTAAAATTTAATTTGAATTTAATAATATTATGTATATTAATATATTTATTTATATTTTTTTCATTCATAAATTCATATTCACTTATTATAAATTCATTATCATCTACATGTGTTTTGTTTAATTTCTTATTTTCATCTTTTATATATTTATTTGTATCTGTTAATGTAGATATAGATTCTTTATTATTTAATAATTCTTTAATATTTAAACTTTCAAAAAATAATTCATCTTTTACATAATGTTCACTTAAATCTTTAGCATAATTTTCATTTAATATCTTATTATATTCATTACATAAAATATCATAATATTTTTTATTCATTTCAAAATAATAATATTCATTTAATTCCTCACGATATTTTTCTTCAATTAATTCTTTCATTATTCTTTTATTACTAATTAAAATTAATATATATATTATTTTGCTCATATTTACATTTATTAAAACATCATCACCTGAACCTTCTTCTTCTATACTTTTCTTTTTTTTCTTCTTTTCCATATCTTCATTCACATTATTCTCTTCGTTAATCATTACATTATCTTCTTTTAGTTTGTTATTATTACCTTCATTGTTTAAACTATTTAGTAACTGTTCAGAAGATGTACGTAAACCTTTTACTTCCCCTTTACCATAATTATTACTATTATTATTACTATTATTATTATTATTATTACTATTATTATTATTATTATTATTATTATTAGTAGTAGTAGTAGTAGTAGGAGAAACCGGGGGAGGCATATTTATAGAATCATTCATATTATAATATTTTTTATTAGATTCTTCTAATGATTCTTCTTGAAAAAATGTATCTTCAAAAGCAACCTTATTATAATATACATAATCATTATAAAAAATTGTATTATTTAATATATAATCAAAATCAACAAATGATATTAATTTACCAGCAAATAAATATACAAATAAAAATATATTTGTTCTTATATTTATATCTAATATATGTTGAATCATAATTAATATTTTATCATAAAAAATATATTCCCTCTTAAATATATCATATACATATTTTATATCTACTTGTTTTTTCTTTTTCACGTTCTTTTTATTTCTTCCTTTACTTTTTGTATCAATTTGAATATCTGGGAATAATATTTTATATATAAGTTTTCTTTTTATAAGATTTAAAAATTTGATTACATGTTCATCATCACATAAATTTAATTTATTCATGTATGTTTCTTCCTCATTATATTCATTTTCTAATTTTCCATCTACATTATCATTACTCTCTACAATTTTATTTGATGCATCTGTTTCTGATTTTTTTTTTAAAGATATTTTATTATTATTATTATTATTATTATTAGCATTGTCATTTTCATTTTCATTATTATTCATCCTTAAGTAATGTTTTCTGTAATCATCCTCATTATATTTGTAATATATTTTTAATAATATCTCTTTCATAACATTTAAGAATTCTTCTCCTATAGTTAAATAATTATCTGCTGATAAATTATCTAAACGTATAACATTTTTTTTTATTTTCTTTTTCGTTATTTCTATTAATTCGTTATATATATATGTTGCAATATTTTCTAGTTTATCATTTTTTTCAATATATTCAATAACATTTTTGGAAAAATAATTATTTATAATATCATCAGAGTTTTTAATATTGTTCTTGAGTTTCTTCTTATTTTTGTTATTATCATCGCTATTGTCATTTATATTTTTGTTATCTTTCTTTTTATTTTTTTTCTTTTTATCTTTATCGCTATCACTATCATTAGGATCTTCCTCGCCATTGTTACTAAGGTTGTTATTATTATTGTTGTTGTTGTTGTTATTATTATTATTATTATTGTTATTATTATTATTGTTATTATTATCCTTCTTATTATTATTGTTATCCTTCGCCTTATTCTTTTCAGAAGATTTATTTTTATTCTCTTTATTCTTATTCTCATTATTTGATCCATCATTGTTCATAATGACAGAATTATTAATTATTTCTTTTTTTACCTCAGGTACTATTACACTCTTATCCTTTGATAATTTAGACTTCTCTACTTTTCCTTTTACATCCACAGCAGGTTCTGTTTTTTTGTTTTCTATCTTTGGTACACTTTTATTAACAGTAAGTTGCTTTTCGCTATCTACATTTGTTTTTTTATTATCCGTAAGAGATCCCTGTGATTTAGTTAATGAAACAATTTTGATATTACTCTGTTTTGTATTTTCATTAATTTGCATAAGTTCTTCTTTATCAGTTTTGGTTTTTTCAATATTGTCATTATATAATTTGTTGTCTTCCTTTACCTTTTGATTATCCTTAACATTTTGATTATCCTTAACATTTTGATTATCCTTTACTTTTTGATTATCCTTAACTTTTTGATTATCCTTTACTTTTTGATTATCCTTTACTTTTTGATCCTCTTGAACAGTTTGCTGCTCCTTTAGCTTATGTTCCTCTTTTTCCTTTTCTTTTTCTAACTCCTCTTTGTTACTTGTCTTTCCTTTTTTGTCCTTTAATACATCTACGGGTATTTTCTTCGAATCTTTTTTTGCATCTTTTATGATATTTTTATTTTTCATGTTTTCCTGGGCTTTTATAAAATTAAGCACCATATTATTATTATTCACATTTTCTTGGGACAACTGAACGGATTGTTGTAAATTATAAATATTCGATATTCGTTGTTTACTAAGTTTATGAAATTCTTTTAACATAATATCTTCCATATCATTTTTTACACCATTACCTTTTTTAATAATATTTACTTTCTGACTTTTTGTTAAGTCTGATGAATTGTTTTTTTCTTGTGTTTCATTTTCTTCATCTTTAACAGACACCATATTAGGTATTACAATATTATTAAATGTATAGGAGCCACTATCGATTTCATCAACAAATAAATTATCATCTGATGAATAACTTGAGATATTATCACTAGATAAAGATAACATGGAACTATTAGATGAACGACATGAATTTTCAATTGCTTCTAATTCTTGTACAAAATTTGGAGTTTCATATATATTAAAAAGAAGTTTTTCTTTTTCTTTTTTTGATTCTAATTTTTTATTATTATCATTTTCTATATTTTGTGTATTTGTTGAATTTATATTTTTATTAATTTTTTTTTCTTGTGCCTTGATATTTTGTGCTTTTTTTAAATCTTTCATTTTTTCCATAAGTACTAATATTTTTTTTGCTTCTTTATCATTATTTAGCATATTTAACAAATCATCATCATTATTATTATTATTATTATTATTATTGTTGCTGTTATTAATATTCATATTGTTGTTGTATATTTTAAAATATCTATATAATTGCTCTTCTTGTTTTATGAGACTCACCTTTTTTCTTAATTGTTCTCTTTCTATTTTTTCACATATACATATATAATTATTTCTACATTTTGAACAGAAATTGTATTTATTTAATTTACTATATTCTACACATTTTAAATTAATTTTATCTATATTACTATTATTCATATTTGTTTTCTTTAATTGAATTACTATAGTATTACTATATTTTTTTAATAATTTTTTTATATTACAAGAAACTTTACGTATTTTTTCTAAGCAATATAATTCGGATTCTTCATATACATAAATATCATCTATCTTTAAATCTACATCATCTTTTACTAATCTTCTTTCTTTTAATTTTGGAAAAAACCAATTCAAAATATAATCTTGTAATAATAATTTAGATGAACATAAAATAATTCCTATACATATTAGTTCATATGTACTTGTTAAATATTTGAATGTAATTAATGGATAATCATTATCATTAAACATATTTAAATTTCCATTAAATTTACTTAAAACAATTTGAGAGGAAATCGGTACTAATAATATGTTCAAATCAAATCTATTATATATATTATTATCTTTTTTATCTTCAATATATGCTTCTAAATCAGAATTAACATTCATAAATATTAATTTATTTTTATTTCGTTTATCATAATCTTTTTTTATAGCATATAATAAGAAGAAATAGGATGGGTTCATTTTTACTTTATAATAAAAATCTTCATCTGTTTTATAATCAAATAGGTTGATTGCATTATCTTCATCCTTCAAATTACTTTTACTATTATTATTATTATTATTATTATTATTATTATTGTTGTTGTTGTTGTTGTTACTATTTGGTGATGCCATTTTGCTATTTTTTAAGGACATCATATTATGGCCCTTTCTTTTCCTCTCATAATATAATTCAATAATTTTTGAAAAAATATTATATATATGGAATACCTTTAAATTTAAGACCTTTCCTTTATTATCTCTCAATATTTTATTTATAAACATTGTCCTATTAGATACTACTTTATTTCCTATATTCATACCTCTTACATTATAATAATCTATATTAAATAATAAGGATATAAAGAAATATTTCTTCCCTACATTTCCTGTAATAAAGTTTTTATCTTTCATCAAATATTCTAAATTATTACTAGCTATAATATCTTTGTTATAATACATAACAGAACGGAAATAAAAATTAAATGATAAATCTTTTCCTAAAAATTCTTTTTCATTAAATGTTATATTCATAATATCCTTTTCTAATTCGGATTCATGCAAAAATTGTTCTATTTTATCTATCTTTTCATTTTTCTCATTCTTTTTTCTTTTATTATTACTATTATTATTATTATTTTTATTTTTAACATTATTCATATTATATGGTCCTAAATTAGATGAATCTGCATTTAATCCATAAGTTTCTTTATTATTTATTAATTCGGAAAGTATTGTTTCATCCATATAATCGTCAAATTGTATAGAATTTCTATTATAACACAAATTATCATTATTATAAATACTATTATAATAATTATTATTATTGCTACACATGTTATCATTATTAACAACAACATTGTTGTTATTATTACTACTATGAATTTTTTGTTTTCTTTTATTTTGATTCGCTTCATTTGTACTTATCTCATTATATTGTATATGATCATCTTCCTTATTATCACCACAATACATTTTGTTCTTCACAAAATTAACATAAGCCCTATCCCCTTTAAAATAATAATCCATATTAACAGATTCAGTTATATCATATACTATATCATCAAATATATAAAATATGTCACTCTTACCATTATGTATAGCATATTCATAATTCTTGTAATTTCCAATGGGATTCGAAAATGTTATATTATTCTCGTTTTCATTTTTTTTTTTTATTTGTACATATTTTTTATTGATATAACTATTCTTATTCTTATTATTATTATTATTATTATTGTTATCATCCAGATCATAGTGGAAATTATCCATTTGTTTAGCTTGATCAATTTTGAAACGTAATTTAAATAATGAATTAAATAAATCATTATCCTTATTAAAAAATAAAAATAAATTATGAAAATTATAAAAATAATTACTATATATAAAAAATACATGATTCAAATTTCTAAAATGTTCATTACATTTATATATTGTTCTTAAATAAATACTAAATAAATCATTATTTTTGTTATTAATATTAATAATTGGATAATTATAAGCTACATAAAATATTTTATTATTAATATCTGAGTTACTATAATTTACAAAATTCTCCTTCTTATAATCATTCATAACAAAATCTAACATATGTATTCTTTTCTTAAAATATATTGATTCATTCTTAATATGAAAATCAAATACTTTTCCTATTTCATATATTTCTTTTTCATTTTTCTTTTCTAATATATCTAAAATATTCTCTTTATTTAATATAAAATTATCAAAATAACAATTATCATCATTCTTATCATTTTCAACACTTTTAATCTCTTCATTATTATTACTATTTTTACAAACATTATATATTTTATTACTACTACTCTCCTCACATTTCTTCTTCTTATTAACTACAGCAGATTTGATGTCATACACTTCCTTCATGTTCAAAACAAAATTATAATCATTCAGTTTCGTATAATCCTTAGAAAATATATAAGGTTCCTTCATATTTAAATAAAAATTATTCAAGGACATAATAGCATTAAAAATAAAAAGTGATAGTTCATTACTATAATAATAATTATAAAAATGATTTTTTTCTTGCAATAAAAATCTCATAATAACATGGAATAATGATTTTTCTTCTTCTTTTAAAAATGGGAATTTGGTAAATAAATGATTAACAATTTGTTCTTTTTCAAATGATAGCTTATTATCTAATTGAAAAAAATTATCCATAGGGAAATTAAAGGTATAATTAAAAAAATGGAATAAAAATATATTAAAGAAATTACAATGATTAGTCATATCATAATATGTTAAAAACATATTATATTGTTTATATAAAATATACCAAAAGAAACTATTATATTGTATAAATGAAAATAATTCTTTCTTACAATCATAACTTTTGTCTATAATTAATAAGGAACCTACACATTTGTGTAAATTATCTAAAAAGGCGTATAAACTATTCAGTTTTATTATTTCTTTATTAACATTATTATTATTATTATTGTTATTATTATTATTATTGTTATTATTGCTACTGTTATTATTGCTATTGTTATTATTTTTGTTTTTGTTATTGTTGTTTTTGTTGTTACTATGGCTCTTATTACTATTAATTTTGTTATTATTATTACTATTACTATTCATATTATTCATATTATTCACATTATTCATATTATTATTATCTATTAATCCTATACCATAACAAAATAAGTTATTCATTATATCAATAAACGGATTAAATATATCTTGCGTTATTATATCCGAATCGTCTATCATATTTTGTGTTGTAAATATAACATCCATATAATTAAAAAATGAAGCATATCTTTCTTCTATATAATTTTCATCAATATATTCAAAGTTTCCTAATATATAATCTAAACTATAATATTCCTTTTCAATCTTTTCATAATTTAAAGATTTGAAATTACTTAATAAAATTTCATACATATTTTTATTACTTTCAAAATTATTTCCACTTATAAAATTCACATTAGCACCTTTTATTTTTGATAAAAATAAAAAAATTAAATCGATACCGTTATAACATTTACGTATATCATAACCATTTTTTATTAATACACTCTTTATTTCATTTATATTATTAATATTGTATTTTTTCATGGTTTCATTCACTTTATGAATAGTTGACATAAATACATTTTCTTGTCCCATATTATTATTATTGTTGTCATTATTATTATTATTATTATTATTATCTTTACTGTTATTATCTTTACTGTTATTACCTTTTGCTAATTCATTTTTATCTAAACAATCTTTAAATATTTTTAAATTAGCGTAAAAATTGGATATAAACTTTTGATCTACATGTGTTCCATTGAATACACTTTCTAAATTATTTTCTAAGATATCTGATGGATCCTCATTCCTTAAATTATCTTTGGAAAGAATATTTTTTAAATCATTCTTTATATATTCATTCTGTGTAATATTGTGAACATTTTCTTTTAATACATTATTATTAGTACTATTATGAATTATGTTATTCTTATTCTTATTATTATTTTCATTGTCTTCTTTTTTCTTTTTATCATCTGATAAATCAGTTTTTACATTTTTCTCTCTAGATGATGATACTATTACATCATCTTTATTTTTATGAACATTTTTATTCTTTATACATTTTTTCTTTGAACACTCTTCATTTGGTATTTTTTCTGTAAAACCTCTAAAATGGAATAATTTCATGAGTTTTTTTAATTCTTCATTTTCCAATTTCTTTTGCAAGATATTTAATACAGCAGTTGCATTTCCTAAATGTTCATTTGTGCATTTATAAAATAAGTCATCTTGTTTTAAAATATCTAAATTAATATTATAAAATGAATTATTAGATTTCTTTTCATGATCTTTATTTTCTTCGATATTTCGATTTGGTGTGACGCTTTGTTCATTTGATTGAACATTTTGATTTTTATATGATTTGTCATTAGATTCTATATTTTTGTTTGTATCTAAAATTTTTCCTTTTTTTACATTCAATTCGTCTGCACAATAATAAAAGGAATTATTATCATTATTGTTATCATTATTGTTATCATTATTGTTATCATTATTGTTATTATTATTATTATTATTATTATTATTATTATTATTATTATTATTATTATTATTATCATTATTATTACTATTACTATTACTATTGTTTGTATTATCCATATGGATACTTTCATTATTACTATTTATCTTAGAATTTTTAGAACTAGAGTTACCTGAAGTTAATTTTTCTATGGATGATATATCTACAAAATCAAAATTTGATAATAACAAATTGCTTTGTTTTTTTTTTGAATATTTCTTATCATCATTAGATTCTGAATCATCTGAACGATCTATATTTTCTTCATCATTAGTAGATATCACATCACTATCATCATTAAATGAAATATATTTATTAATTAGATTATTTGTTTTTTCTTCTTTTAAAAATTTAATAAAATTCCAACCCTTTTCATCCTTTGAATTTTTATATTTTTTTCTTTTATGTTTTTTAGCTACATTTTCATAATATTGTTCCAATTCATTTGGTATCGATAAGATATAAGAAATATAAAATTTCCACATGGTTTGAAGTAAATATATTATACATGCTTCTATAGTATCAATATTTATATAATTAAATAAACTAGGACAATTACAATTTGGATCTAATAAATTATTTTTTGTTCTTCTATATAATTTGGTTATTTCTAAATAATTATTATCAAATATAAAATTGATTTGTTTTTCAATAAAATCATGTGTTAATTTTTTTTCTAACTTATTTAAAAAGTTCATATAATATCTTCGCACGCAATAACATAAAACGCATGTTTTTCTTTTTTTTTCATTATTTTTTAATAAATTTAATAAAAAATATTCCATTCTTTTAGGATTAGTTTCTTCTATGGAATTAAAATTTGCTTCAATATATAAATACATACGGTCTTGATTATTCATATTATTTCCATTTATAGAATATATTTGATCTTCTTTTTCTGATACAATTTTATCTTGTTCTTTATATTTTTTTCTTTCATTAAAATCATTTCTTCTTTTACTTAAATATAAAATTTCATCGTGCAATGAAGAAGAAAAATATCTAAAAACACAATCAATATTATGTTGTGTTCTTTCAAAAAATAATGCTTTTTTTTTTTTGTATATTTTTGGATTTATTATTTGCGTTTCATTCGTTGATATGATACATGTACAATATGTTAATAATTTATCCAGTTTATTTGATAAATGTTCTTGCATAAGTGGTTGACGTTTTACAAACAATTTATCATAAAATTCCAGGAAATAAAAATCTTCATCTTTAACTGTATTCATATTTTTTTTAATAACATTTATAATTTGTTTTTTTTTTACTGCAGATTTTTGACATAATTTCTTTATATAATTATTTTTACAATTTTTGGAATATTTATTATAAAAAAAATATAAAAAATTAAAAAAAAAGGTATCATGCATTTTGCACGTATGCATATCGAAATTTTCATTAAAAATCCATTTTTTCAGTTTTATATATTTTATAATCATACATATAATATTTAAATACATAAATATTTTCTTTAATATTAATTTCAATTTTTTAAATCTCTTTTCATAAAATTCATATATTGCTATACCTCCTTGTAAGTGTTCAAAATTATCATCATCTTCTTCTGAGTTAAAACTTAAGTTGGTGAAAAATATATCTGATAATGCAATACAAAAATTTTTATAAGCGTTCTTTTTCTTTTTCTTTATTTCCATTTTATTAATAAAACTTAAATAGAAATATTCATGGAAAAAACTTTTAAATATATTTAAACAAGTCTTTATATAATAACTATGTAATTCAGATTTTTCTTGATTATTTATATAATTCTTCTTAATATTATTCATATTCATTTTTACTTCAAAAAAGTTATAAAATACATTATTGATTTCTAAATGAAATGGATCTCTTCTTATTGGGTCTTTTACATTGTTCATATTAAAAAAAAATTTATTATTAAAATTCATTCCTTTTAAGAAATTCTCAAGCTGCATAATATATTTTACATAATTCATATCATTTCGATTTATTATAATATTATTTGTATTACAATGTAAGATATTCAAATTTCGACATTCTTTCTTTGTGTTATATTTATTTTTACATTTCTGAATATTATTGTTCATAACATTTAAACGTCCTTTTCCTCCTCCATTTCCTTTTTCTATACATTTATTTATATCACCATTCTTTCTTATTAAATTCAAATCATTCGTTTCAGATATATTATCGACCACATCTAATTTCTTGTCATTTGTATTTGTTGTGGTAATATTATCATTTTGTTCATAATTTCTTATTTCACTCAAACCCTTTTCTTCTTTCATTTCATTTGTGCAATTTGTACGATTTGTATGATTCGTATCATTGGTTTCATTCGAACTTATTATTCCTTTTAATTCCTTCTTACAATAGACATTACTTATATTTCCTTCTACATTATTATTATTACTATTATTATTATTATTATTATTATTATTATTATGATAATGATCTTCTCCAATTTTATGAATTAAATGTTTCCTTTCATTGTCACTATCGATTATAGAATTATTTCTCGCATTAATAATATTCTTTAATGTTATATTACTATAGAATAATGGCATGTTTTTTGTTATAATTAATCCAGTAGAAAAGTTATCACTAAATTTCATTGATTTAATATTACTATTATATATATTTAAATTGTTCATATCAAATTTTTCATAATTCTTAATTATATTTTTTAAATCAAAAAAATGTCTTCTCTTTTCTCTTAATGTATTATGATTATTTAAGACAATACATACAGCAGATTTATGATGATTATTAAAATTATAACATATATTATTATTATTATTTACTTTTATTACATCATCAATTAATTCCTCTTTTACATTTATCATTAATCGATGATGAGCTTGTAAACAATTATATATTATATCGTTTTCTGTTTTAATATATGGGAAAGTTCCTTCTTTTATATTCATTGGAACATTTTTTTTTTTACTTAAAATTTTGGTTTTACCACTACCATAATATTTTACATTATATTTTTCATTTATATTATCTACTAGTTTATAAAGATAATTTTTTTCAAAAACTTTCTTAAAATGTGACCTATTTTTTATTTCTTCAATGTATGAAACAAGTTTATCATTACTACTATTAGGAACACCATTTCCATCCTTTTGTTCATTTAATTTTTTTTCTGATTTATCTAATGAGAATTTTCTCAACTCATATATTAATTCATCAACATAATTTTCTTCTAAACCATTATTTACAAATGATGAATACATATCATCATTCTTATTATTTCTATCAAATTCAAAAATATCTTCTTCCTCTATTTCAAATTCTTTTAATGTATGTACATATAAAGGAAAATTAATATCTTTAATATTAAATTGTTGCAAAAAGAAATGGTTCTGCATTTCAAAATAATTATCACTAACATATATACAACATGAACAATAAAAATCTCTATGACATTTCCATTCATTAAAATCGGTAGCTTGTTTTAATTGTGTTATTCTATTTTTATATATTTGATACCATGGTCCATTTATTTGTGGTTTTAAAATTAAATAAGATGAAGAATTCAAATTACAATCATTTCCTATATTAAATTCCATATCATTCACTTTATTGTAACTAGGAATAAATAAATTATTATTTGGATTCTTATTTTGTGATATAACTAGAGCATATAAATGATAAGTAATCTTTTCCTTAGATGATCCATCTCCTTTGTTTCTCATATTATTTCTTCTTATAGAATATACTAAATTCTTTTCACCTTTACTATCATCTTCCATTTCTTCATTCTCTTCAAATACATCTAAATATAAAGGTATATCAACCAAATCACCTCTTCCTAAACTCTTATAACAGTCCATATATAAAAATAATACATATGGTATTTCACTAAAACATAGCCTTCCAATAGTTTTAAAAATATCCTTATCGCAAATAATATAATTTTTATAAAAATCCATTTTTAATTTACTTACTAAATTATAAATTAATGAATTAATATTTTTATTTTTCAATAATTTATTATATGAATCATCTAAACGTTTTATATTATTATTATTATTATTATTATTAATCATATATTCATCTGAATTCATATCATCTAAATTCTCGGTACCTTGATCATTGTAATATTCATAAGATTCATTATCTTCATTTCGTATATCTTCCTTCTGAATAAAATCCCTTAATTTCTTTTCCTTACCTTCCTTAATTTGTGCACTTTCATTTTGTTCGTTACCTTCTTCATTTTTATTCACTTTATTATCATCATCACCCATCATATTATTATTATTATTATTATTATCTTTTGATTTTTTCCCTTCATTTCCTACTTTTGTTGGATATTTTGATATTTTTGAATCAAATTCATCATAACTTAAATCATTAGAATTTTCACTATACTCACTTTCTTCCATCCTATTATTACTATCTTCATCATCACTATAATTTTTACTTTTTAATTTAAACAACTCATAACATATTTTTTCAAAAAAACGTAATTCCTTTAAATCATTAATTAAATCATTAATAATATCACCTTTATTATTCTGTTTCTTCAGTTTTTTAATTTTTCTATTCAATTTAATCTTATCCCTTGCAACATCACAAACAATTCTTTTAAACAGCTCTTCATGTATTTTTCTAATGGGTTCATTACATCTATGTTTATTAAATAAAATTTTATTTAAACTAAATAATAAAATTTTAATATTTGGAATTAATGGTTTAAATAAATTCAAATAATTATCATTTTTGCTAAACATATTTAAAAAGGAACACATATTTTCTGTACCATCATCAAAATTTTCAGGGTTTGCACCATTATTATCTATACCTTTTAAAGGGATAGTAAAATTTTTATTTTCTTCACAAGGTATCATAGATGAACCATTATAGAACAGGGCATTTCTATAATAATATAAACAATTTTTTTTACGTAATTCTAAATCTTTATAAAATTTCATTTCTTCATTATTTTCTATGTCATATTTATATGAAGGATCGTTTTTTTTCCCATCAGTATCAGAAAAATTATCTAAATAACTATCATCATCATCATTATCTCCAAAAATACTATTCCTGTCATAATACGAATCATCATCCATATTATCATTCTTATTATCATCATCATCATCATCACTATTTGAACTATTGGTACTAACATAATGAGGTTGATCGTTATTATCTTTATCATGACATTTCTTTTTATTTAAACATAATTTGTTTAAATCATCATCTTTACCTTCTCTAATTCCATTAGCTGTTAATGTTTCCACAGCTGTTGACAAGGAGGATGAATAAGAATTTTTTACACCACAATCATAATTGTTTTTATTATAATATTCTTGTTTTTTATTATATTTATTGTTCTTTCCTTTAAATTTATTCATATTATCATGGAAATTATCCTTTTCATTATAATACAGTTCATTTAAATTAACATCTGATGTATATTTTTCAAAATGATCTCTTTTTTTTTTGGCACAAAGAACTAATGAATATAACTGCATACAAATAAAGATTCTTTGTAAAGAAACAATAACGTTATTATTATTTTTTCTAAAATATTCAAACATATGGAATGATTTAAAATCACTAGAATATCTATAAGGAATTCTTTTCAATTCATCTGGATTGTCAATAAAATCATATTCCAAAAATTCTAAATAATCTCCAACACAATAATTATCATTATTATTGTTGTTGTCATCGTTTTTGATGTTGTTATTAGATTTTTCTTTGCCTTTGTTTTGAATTGAACTCGTTTCTTTATCTGACATATTGTTATAAATACCTTCAAAAGTTGTGGAATGATCCTTTGGATAACTTAATGATTTAAATATATCATCCTTTTCAATATTATGTATACTATTATTAACATCAACAATATTATTATTTAAATTATTAATATTTATTTTTACTTTATTTAGGTTACATAAATAATTAAAATTATATCCACAATTTGTTACATAATTTATACAATCATTAACATTCTGTATCCAAACGTTTAAATAATTAATATAATTATTAATACTTGTTATACCATTTATAATAATTTCTTCTTTTTCTATATCTATAACATTTATAAATTGTATATTTGGAATTTCATTTGAATTACATAATTGGAAATATGATTTATGATTAATATTATTCATATTATTAATTTTATCATTCATATATGTATATAAATATTTTATTCTTTCACTTATTATTTGTAATTTTTGTATAAGTGTATTTTTCCAATTTATACAATCATCATAATTATCAATTTTATTTTCATTATATTCCTTTATCTTTTGTATTACTTCATTTTTTGTATCATGTTTTTCTATACCATATTTTTTCATAACATATTCTAATTTATACCTTTTTTCTTTTCTCTTTTTTTTAATATATTTCATTAATATCCTATTATATAAATTCCCGTTATATTTCAAAACTATAATTTTAAAAAGATCAATATTGTATAATGTATTTACTAAGATTGTTAAATTGTCATTATCGTGAAATGATTCTACAATGGGAACAATATAATTAGTTAATGTTAACACATGTTTTCTATCGTCTAGGGTTAGATAATCGGTGGTACTTACTGTGTTGTCATCTGCTTCGTTCTCATTTTCATCATCATTATTATTATTATTTCCATTTTTTATCTCTTCCTTTTTTACATCTTCATCTCCTTTTTGCTCATTTTGTAGATTTCCCCCTTTAGAAAATTTTCTCAATTCATTTAAATTTTTCCTTTTAATCAACAAATCATATACATGCATATTACTATAAGAATCACTAATAATATCTAATACCTTTTCTTCCTTATTCATATCATTTTGGATAACATTATTTGTATTATTAGCAAGCGATTTATTGCATTTTTTCTTATGATCTACATTACCAAAATAACTCTTAACAAGTTGTGGAGACCAATATAAAGAATAGTTATATATATCTAATGTATATCTATTATATAAATAGTTCATATTATAATAACTCATCTTCTTCATCCTATCAATACTTTTATTTTTATCACAATTACTATTTTTGTTTATATAATAGTTGTTGCTCTTGCTATTATCATTTTTTTTCACATCATTAATACTACTACTATTGTAATTATTATGTTTCTCGTTTTTATATAAAATGTTTTTAAAATACGATTTTTTGAATAAAAAGTTAAGTAAAGGATCCTCTTGTTGAAAATGTGCATATAATTTTTCAGGCATATAACTCCATATATATTTAGGACTATATTGAACACTTTTTGACCATAATTGTTTAAATGTTATTTCTACTTTTCCTTTAATTAATAAACCACCTGATTCATCTAAGAATCCTGAAACTTTATTTATTTTTGAATGACTTATCATTTTTTGCCATCCTCGAGATAAAGAATTATTTGTAAATGACCAACATGATGCAGATGATATAGAATTCTTTCTATTTTTAAAATTATGAACTGTTAATTGAAAATGCACATTTGGAAAAACCCATTCTGATGGATAAAAATCTTGTTTAATAACTTCTAAATATGCAGACATATAATTATCATCATTTGAGTTTCCTCTTGGATGTACTAATACTTTGTAATAGAAATCATAATAATTTCCTGTAAGAGATTTTATTTCATTTACACTTTTAATACTTCTCCAAAAATTAGGTATATATAATTCGATTTTTCCATTGTTATTCTTATGATTTATTACAATATTTTCATTTGTATAATTATATGTTTCTATTCCATTTGTTATAGAATTAAAAGACATATTTTCATTATTCATTAAAAATTTCTTCATATATATATTTGAAATACCTTTCTGCATTGTAAATAATTTATAATAATCAATTTTTTCAATATGAAAAAAATCTCGATATCTCAATTCATAAAATAAATTTGTCATTTGTTTATTTAATGGTAAAATAACTGGAGGTAATACTTTTTGTGTTATTATATTTGGTAATACATAACTATCTAGTGATTTTTTTATGGGTAAAATAATATTATTTAATTCCTCTCTATTCTTATTTATTTTATCAATATCTTTCATAAATATATTTAATGCATTATAAGCAGTTTCATCATTCTTTATATAATTAAGACTATTATCATTATCACTCATATCTATAAAACTATTATCATCATAATTACTTTCACTATTAAATGATGTATCATAATCCATAGAATCACTTTCACTGTCACAATCACAACTATCATCTTCAATATAATTATCATCTATTACAGAACTCTCATCATCACTCTCTGTACTATCTTCATTCTGTTCTTTACCATTTTTTTTATCATTATTTTTATTATTTTTTTTATCATTATTTTTATTATTTTTTTTATCATTATTTTTATCATTATTTTTATCATTATTTTTATCATTACCTTTATTATTATTTTTATCATTATTTTTATCATTATTTTTATTATTTTTTTTATCATTATTTTTATCATTACCTTTATTATTATTTTTATCATTACCTTTATTATTATTTTTATCATTACCTTTATTATTATTTTTACCATCATTTTTATCATCATTTTTATCATTATTATTATTATTATTATTTTTTTTATTTTTGTTAGATTCCTTATTTGCATTTTTATTGAAAATATTAATTGCACTTCTTATTGGTATATCCCCTTCTTTATTAACATTTGGCTTTTCTTCATTTGTAATATGGGAATTTCCAAAATTATATGATGGGGGAACATCTTTAGAGTTTTTCTGATCATCATTAATGAATATATCTTTTTGTTCTATTTTAATTTCACTAACTTCATGCATTTTTTCTACTGAAATAGTACTATTATTTATGCGTTTTTCATATACCAATTTTTTAGTATTTTTCATTTTACTAATAAGTATAAATCTACATTTGATACTATCAAATATACAACTACAATAATTACAACTATTTATTCTACATGTAGAATTACATACAGTTCTTATTTTACATATATCTTTATGAACAGTATATTTCTTTTTTCTGATATTCTTATAATGATTAACTTTTTTAGATTTAGGCTTAAGATATATTTCTTCTATTTGTTCATTTGTTTTAGGTTTCTTTTTCATCTTTGAAAAATTATAAAATTTTAATAACTCTTTTATATAACCAGGGGATAATATTTCATTATTAATTATATTACTAATTAATCTTTTTTCATCTTCATTTTGATTACATTCTTCTATTTTCATATCATAATTCTGTTTAAGGAAATCTGTTCTCGTTTTATTATTTAATGAAAATATACTATTACTATCAATTAAATCATAATTTTTAAAAATATCAAAAAATAATTTACACATATTTTTTTCTGAATTCCATAAGGTACTTTTTCTCATTTCACTAAACATTAACGTTATTTCTTCATCATCCATTTCAAATTTATTTTTTAATTTATCTACCTCAACAAAAAATTTAGAAATGTATGAATTTATAACTTTTACATCTTTAATATTAAAATCAGTTCCATTGGCCATACGTGCAGTTTTACCTGTACGTGCATTCATTTCATTAATAAAACATTCAAAACATAAATATGGACTATTAGATAATTTCATTTCTAATCTACATTTAGCACATATATATATAATATGTTTTTTTATTTCATTTTTTATACTATTCTTTTTCATATTTATAAAATCCTCAATAATCTTATCATCCATACTAGGAAACTCTCCATTTTTGCTTTTTGAACAATGAGCTATTAATTTTAACAAATTCACATCACTTAATACATTATATTTTTTATTAATATCATCAAGAGTATGTTGAGATAAAAAATTACTACTTGTGTTACTAGAATTATTTAAATTCATTATGTTTTTTTTTCCTTTTGAACAATGTATTTTATGTATTGTATTATTCGATTCTTTTCTTCCTTCATAAGACTCACATACATTACTTTCCTTTTTTAGTATATTTTGTTCTGATAAATTACTAAAAATATTGGTATCATTATTATTATTACTATTAACGGGGTTCTCTATTTTGTTGATATTGCTTTTTTTTGAAATACATTTATTATCCTTATTATTATATATACTTTTTTTCATTTTATCTTTGATCATTTTAATAAAATCAATATCGTCATTATCATTATCATGATCATTTATATTTTTATTTTTCAAAACATTATTATCAAAAAATCTATTAGGTTCCTCATCTTTTATTATTTCTATTTTGGGTACATTAATCCTAGGGGTTTGCATTTCATTTTCATTTACTAAAATTAAAAAATTTTGATTCTTACCATTTTTATTTGATTCTTGTATGGTAAAACAAGTGTTATCATTTTTATTATTCATATTTATATCATTCATAGTTTCATTATTTAATGTATTGTCTTTATTATCATTATTAAGTTCTTTTTTCTTTTTTTTTTTCTTTTTCTTTTTCTCCTTATTACAATTTTCTGCACTTTTCACATTCAAGCTTGAAACATTGTCATTAGAAGGAACATCGTTCCTAATGTCATTTATATTGATATGATCAGACGTATTATTACTAGGTTTATCATCTGAAGAAGGTTCATAACAATCTTCTTCGGAATTTTCAGAACTTGTAATATTAGGATTATAAGAACAACTTTCATCTGTGCTATTTTCATCATAATCATCAGAATTTGTTATATCTTTTTCTTCTCTCTTGAAATTGTTTTTTTCTTTCACTACATTTTTCATATTGTTTTTCATGAACTCATTTTTTATTTCCTTCTCTTTTTGATTTACATTTTGAGGGGTTACTTTGGTTCGACCGTTTTGATCATTTATTGTATGACTTGGTAAATTGTTTTGTTTATTTATTGTATTTTGTTGATTGTTGGAAGTACACATATGATTATTATTATTATTATTGTTGTTATTGTGGCTGTTATTATTATTATTATTATTATCATCATCATCATTCTTTTTATCATTATTATTATCACTTTTCTTATTATTCTTATTATTGTCGGTGATGTTGTCCTCGTTTTGTAACGTATGAGGCTCTATAGTAGTAATATCCGAATTATTATTATTCCATATTTTTTTCCCAATAACATTTTCTTTTAAACTTCTTTTAAATTTATTAATAACACTCAGAAAATGACCTTCTATGAATTTCTTCTCTCCATTTTTTTTTTCATTAATATTAGTATTATTATTCTTATGTATAGAATTAGATGTATCATTATCAGGTGAGAGATTCTCACATTTTTTAGGATCCCCATTATTAGATACATGATTATTTGGATTATTATCCATATCATCAACAAATTTATCACACTTATTATCATTACTAATTTTATCATCGTTATTATTACTATAATTTTTATCATCAGTACCTGAACAATTTTTATATAAAGTATGATTGTCTGAATATTCTGTTGATACTATATCATTATTATAATTTTCACTTCGATTTAATATATTTTTTTTTAATTTTAAACAATTCAATTCTTTTTTATTAATACATTCAATATTTTTATCTATCATAACATCATTAAAGTTACAATAACCTAAATTATAATTATCCATATTTTTATTATTATCATTTATATGATTTTCTATATCTCTAGATTTATGAACATTTTCATATTCAACATCTAAATAACTATCATCACTATGAGATGAATAGCTAACATAACAAGATGTATTTTTATCATCTTCTGAATAAACTTTCTCACTTACATTTTCTTTTGATATTCCATTTGTTTGGTTCATACTTGATGAACCATCTTCTTCAAAAAAGTTACAATCCATAATCAATCTGTTCCTTAATTTTTGTACTTAAAATTTTTTTTTTTTTTATATTCATCAAAATAATATATGTAAATATAAAATAAAAATATTATATTATATGTTTTTTTTTTTTTTTTTTTTTTTTTTTTTTTATATATATATATAAATATGTATTTATTTATTTATTTGTTTATTCACTCATTCATTTAAATAACACTACATTTTTTTATTTTTTTTGTTTTTTCTTTTTTCCCTGTGCAAAATGTGTATTTATATAAAGAATAAAACGTATAATATTATAAACTTATTTTTATTTTATATTGTTCTTTTTTTTTTTTATAAAAGTATTTATTATAAGT
>NC_033650.1:389268-393742 GCF_001601855.1 Plasmodium reichenowi | reverse complement strand
GATTTTTTTTTTTTTTTTTATTATATTTTAATTAATTGCCAAAATATATAACGTTCAGACTATTATATACATATATATATTTTTTTTATATATATAATTTAAGAAAAAAAAACAAACATTACAAAAGGTAAATATAAAAAAAAAACTTTAAGAATTTAAAAACTATTTTTATAAATATAATAATATATATATGTTATATTATATAATTTTTATTCAAAATATATGTTTTTAAGATTTAAAATAAAAAGGTAAAATATAACATTGGTATTTTATATTATATTATATATTTAGATAATATTTTATATATATAATATATATTAATTAATATATTAATATTATTATAAAACACAAAATAATAAAAGATATATTGTTATTTATATTACTTGTTTTTAATCTTTAATAAAGATAAAAATTTAACAAAATTAAGAAAAAAAAATATATATATATATAAAATATATATATTATTACAAAGATGTATATTTTTAATAAAAATATTTTTTATGGATATATATGAAATATTATTATTATATACAAAATAATATATAATATTATATATTATTATTATTATGATATATTATATTAATATAATAATAGTATTTATGACATATAAAAAATATATGATATTAAAATTATACATATATATATATATATATATAATAATAATATTAATTGTAAATATATATTTTATATAATATATACAAAATATTTATGTATTTATTATAAATTTTTTTTTTCATGTACTACATGTTTTATAAAAAAAAAAAAAGGAACAAAAATGTTTAATTTCTTTATATAATATAACACTTAAATATACTTTTTGTTATTAAATCTTTATAGAATTGACATATTATAATATATAATTGTAAATTTTTCATAAGGTGTTACCTTATAAAAAATAAAAATCCATTTTTTATAATTATATATTTTCTTCAAGGAGAAAAAATATGTTTTATTTTTCAGAAGCATATATATTATTTATTATATATATATATATATAGGATGTAATTATATTATAATAATATAATATATTTTTATAAATTATATGTTCTTTTAAATTGCAATAAAAAAAAAAAAAAAAAAGTATCATTTATATTTATAAATGATAATTATAAATTATATATGTACATATAATATGATGAATATATTGTAATAACATAATAATATTATTTTTTAATATATGCCCTTTTTTTTTTTTTTTCAATAATATATTATATTTTCTCTTTCTATATATAATAAATAATATATAAAAAAATATATAACTACTTTAATAGAATCTTCAAAAAAGAAAAAAAAAAAAAAAAGATCCTACGCATATTATTATATTATATTATATTATATTATATATATATATATAATATTATGACATATTTATAATATATTATTATATTATACATATAATATTAAAAAATGAACTTTTTTTTCCTCTTTTTTTTTTTTTTTTTTTTGAACAAAAAAATAATAATTAGAAAGAATATTTATAATTTTTATACATAATTTCAAAAGTATCAAGGGAAAAATATAATTATAATAATTATATTATTATTAATCTATGATACAATAAAACCAAAGGTATTGTTTTGACTATAAAGAATTCTTAGTACATAATATATATATATATATATATATATATATATATATATAATATATATATTAAAAAAATGTTTTGAAAATTTTACTCGGGTTTATAAATTTTAACTTTTCGAATAATTTTGTAACATTTTCCTAAACAATATAATAAATATATATTCTATTATATATATTATAATACAAATAATATTAAACAAATAAATGCGGAATAAATATTATATGCAATAAATATAAATAATACTTCATTTTTAAGAAGACTGCATTATATAACAATATATTATTATATTAAGAATAATATATATTTTATATCTTCTTTTGTTAAAGTTTATGTTATATTTTTATTGTTACAGTTATAAAAACTAAGAAAAAAAAAAAAAAAAAAAAAAAAAAAAATTTAATTGGTGTTCATTATATATACAACTTTATAAATTGATAAATATATTATAAAAGTATTATTACAGAAACACGTTTTATATTAACTTTATTAATATTTTTTAAAACATATATTATTTATATATATAGATATATAGATATTTTAATTTAATAATAAATATAATATAAATTATTATAAAATATATATAACATACAATATATAGATTCTAAGTAACTTTTCACATTTATCTTATATATATATATAAATATATTTATATTTATATATATGTTTTTATTATAATTCCATTTAATTTTCATGATGTACTATAGTATAATGCACAGGAAAAGGAAAACCCCTTAAATTCCAAATTATTCCAATTTTTTTTTTTTTTTTTCTTATATTTTTATAATATAAACATAAAAAGTACCATATTTTTGTATATTTTTTATATTTAGTAATAAATGAAATAATTGATATTATATTTTAAAACATTTTGTGTACTTTTACTATCATTTATAAGTATTTCCTCATTTATTTAAGAAAAATTACTAAACATTTTTTTTAGGAATAATGTGTGTAGTGTATAAACATAATTTTTTACTTCAAAAAAAAAAAAAAAAAAAAAAAAAAAAGAATAAATAAATAAATATATATATATTATATATATTATAATAAATTCAAATTTGTTTTTCATCAGATTTATTTAAATTTATAAATAAAATTTTATTTCTTTTGAATTATATATAAAAACTATAAATTATTATTTCATTATATAATATTATTTTATATATTATAATCATATGATTCTGTGTGTTTACATATTATAAAAAAAATAAAATAAAATAAAATAAAAAAATGAACAGTATAATATAATATAATATAATATAGATTATCCACCTTTTAAGAAACAATCCCCCGAATATTTCCCTTTTATTTATTTTTTCTTTTTTTTTTTTAAATAAAAATATATTTATATATGAATTAATTTTTAGGTTTTATATATATATATATGTGTTTTAAAAAATAATAATAGTAATAATAACAATGTGTATAAATTAAAATTTTGAAAAAAAAAATAGTTTAAAAAAATAGAAATAATATTAAGGAATAAAATTGTATGACATATTTTTTATAAAAGAACATTAGGTTCAAGTGTATATAATATTTATGTAATATGTTATAGTTTATAATTATATTATAATTTGTATATTTATCTTATAAGGATTTTAAATATATCAAAAAAAAATAAGAAATAATATGCTGTTCACATAAATTCCTCTTGATTTTTGTCTCTATTTATTGCCATGGTTGCATTAGATTTTCTTTTTTTATTTAGCTTCATTTTTACCTTTTGTATAATATCAAAATAATAAATAATAAAACTGATACAGCATAAGAGAACTAATCCTGAAATAATAATGGTATATTTCATAATTACACTATCATTGTTATCATTTTCTTGAAATTCAGTGTTTTCATCTTGTCTGTTTGAATTTATTTCATTTCCCTTATCTTTATTATCTTTTTCTTCCTCATTCATGTTATTTTCTTTTACTTCTCCTTCAACTTCTCCTTCAACTTCGCCTTCTTTTATTTCGAAATTTTCATATTTGTATTCAACCAAGGCATTATTTAAATAAACATCTACATTATTATCTTCCATTAATTTATTATATTCCTCATCTGAAATATTATATATTGCTTCATTTATATAAAATTTCATAGGCACCATAAAGGTATAAGATTCATTTCTATTATCTACGAGTAAAAAGTTAAGATACTTATTACTTTTCCTTTCTAAATTATATGAAGGTAAATGTTTTTTTATACTTTTTTTTTTTTTTATTTTATTATTGTTATTAACATAAATATTTTTATATTGTTTAAGATGTGATAAACTAACTGTTTTATTTATATCACTTTTGTATTGTTTTCCTTTTTTTTCGTCTATTTCTTGATGTTCAATCACTTCCTTTTCATCTCTTTTTTCTTCACTCATATTATTAGCAATATCTTCATCATATTTCATTTCATAATTATTTTCATATTTATCTTTATAAATATTTTCAGGTGTTTTCTTTTTGGTTATGGTATTATCCTTATATTTCTTCATACCTAAATCTAAATTAAGTAAAATGCTTTCTTTTAAAACTCTATTTTTGTATGACGTATTTATAGTTTTGTTATGAAAATAACTTTTTTCATGATTTAAATTACAACACCATATTTTGTTTTTTCTTCTAACATAAATATCTTCAAATCCTCTAAAGGTATCACTACCATAAAATGTCTTTTCCAATAACAAAAAAGATAAAACTAAAATCAAATATCCAATATTAATCATGTTCATATCTTATTATATATTGAAAAGAAAAATTTCATATGCATATATATAACAAAGAATTATAAATAAACGGTTAAAAGAGGGAAATATTTTCTGCTAAGTTTTTGTTTAAATCGCATTCCTTTATCTGTTAAAAAAAAAAAAAAAAAAAAATTGTTTATATTATTATA
>NC_033650.1:386288-388878 GCF_001601855.1 Plasmodium reichenowi | reverse complement strand
AAAAAAAAAAAAAAATAAAAAAAAAAAGGAAAAAAAGGGAAAAATTTTTTAGAAAATTTTTGTTAAAAAAAAAATTGATTTTTTTTTAAAAAAAAAAAAAAAAAAAAAAAAAAAAAAAAAAAAAACATATATACATTTATACATATATATTTACATTATACATAAAACATATGTGTTATGTTTATATTCTTGGATAACAAACATACTACTTTATATATTTATATAAATTATTAACAAATACCATATTATATGTCTTACTATCTTTCTTTACTATTGTATATTATATTTTAATTTTATAAAAAATATATATTTTTTTTTGAGAGAAGCGTGGTATTTTATTTAGTTGTTGTTGTTTATAAATATATTATATGTAGCATAATAGTTTAAATCTGTGAAATAAACATACAAAAAAAAAAAAAAAAAAAAAATTTTATCATGTTTTTTTTTTTCATATATTTTTATTTTTTTAAAGTATTTGAAAATAACAATTGTACAAAAATATATATGTATTATTTTTTCTTATAACCTCTTTTTTGGTAAAATTGTGGAATTGGCTTTACGGGAAAAAAAAAAAAATTAATTATACATAAATACAAATAAATATATACATATATATATATATATATATATATATATATATAATTTTTTTTTTTTTTTCTTTATATATAGATAATCGCCATAAAAGTGAACAATAAAAATAACAAAGTATAATAAATTTTATAATTAAAGACAGCTTTTATAATGAACCATAGTAAAATACTTTAGTACACAATACTTATATATTACATTAACATTTGATGTGGGCGAGATTATGAAAAAATAATTAATATATCAATCGACAATTATTTGAAAGTCACATTTATTTAAAATATATTTTTTTAAAGGACAAAGACAAATATATATACATATATATATATATATATATCATTAAATGTATAAAAAAAAAAAAAAAAAAAATGTAAAATGTGTATATATATGATGTAGCTTGTGTGCTGTTCTCATAACAATTTTTACAACAATTGAATCAAAATGTATTGCATGCATGTTTCTTTTTTGATATATACAAATAAATGTTTTATCACATATATATATATATATATATATATATATACACATTTCTCTCTCTTTTAATATTTCATTTTACGTTTTCCATATGTATAATATATTTACATATATATATATATATATATATATATATGTATATATAAACATTTTATAAAATGTTTTTTTTTATTTTTCATATAATTGTCTATGGCATTCCTTATTTGAGACTGTTTTTCTTATTCTTATGAAATTTTTTAATTCACCCATAATTTTTTTTTTCTTTTCACCCATAAATTGTAATTATATATATGTATATATGTATACACTGAAATAGCCAAAATGATCTTTTTTCCTTTTTATTACTATGGTTTGCTCAGGATAAATACTCTCCTCTTCATATAGTAAATTTTCTATATTTTCATAAGAATAAATAATATAAAAAAGGGGAATTATAAGCATCCATTTTTTTTTTTTTTTTTTTTCTTTGAATGATATTAAGGAAAAAAAGGATATATATGATATATTTTAAAACAATATATTTTTAGATAAATATTACAAAAAATTTGCTGTCTAAAAATATATATTTATATATCTATGTATTTTTCCTATTTCTATTTTTATAAAAATATAAAAAACAACAATAAACCGAAAAAAAAAATAAAAAACAATAAACAAAAAAAATATATATATATATATATATATATTTTTTAATTATGGTCAAATTTATTTATAACCTTTTTATACTTTATGTTATAATTATGATTCCAACTATAATGGTTCTCTAAATAAGTATTATTTCTATAAGATTAATTTCCCTCATTAGTATATTGTCTGAAAAATTAGCCTATTATTTCTTTTTTTTAATATTTTCCAAAAATTCAATTTTCATGTTATTTTTTTATTTTTTTTTTTTATATATATTTTGTTTCCATCTTTAACATTATGATAACTTATTATAGTACCTAAAGAGATATTATATTTTATATATGAAGAAAAAAATTCCACGAAATGAATATATATATATATATATATATATATGTGTTTCAGCTTGAAATATATAGATTTATAATTAAACGTTTAAAATATATACATGTATATACTACTTGATATATAATATAATATATTATATCATTAAAATATTTATTTATTTAAATAAAGTTATAATTTATTAAAAAAAAAAAAAAAAATTGCTTTTCATTTTCATTAATGCACAAATATTCATTGTTTATATATATATATATATATATATTTTTTTAATTTTTTCTGTGGAAAAGGTAATGTAACAAATTGTTATCTTTAAAAAAATGTAATCAAACATAAACTGTTACTCTATTTTGTTGTTTCAATTTCCTTAAATAATAAAAAGGAAACAAAACAAGTCTGTGTTTTGTTTTGTTTAATTTTAAAGGATTTATAAGCTCTTTTGATTCTCAAATATTATATAAATATATTTCATGTTTCTTATATATATTTTTTTTTATTATTTTTTCCCCTTATTATTTTATTTATTTATTTATTTATTTTTTTTTTTTTTTTTTTTTTTTTA
>NC_033650.1:377421-386002 GCF_001601855.1 Plasmodium reichenowi | reverse complement strand
TTTTTTAAAGTTTTAAAGAATTTATGAAGAAAATCAAAGATAGTTTTCAATTGTTTTCATCAAAAAACAAAAGGTAACATATATGTATAAGAAAGTATGTAAATATATATATATATGTATTTTTTGTGTATTGGATATTCATGTATTATATGTGCTTTTATAAATATATATATATATTTTTTTTTTATCCTTTTAACAACTCTAGAGATAATGAGAAAAACCAAGACATAAGTAATAGATTATACAAAATTGGCAACGAAATTGAAGAAAAATTTGATGAAGATGTTGAAAATATAAGATTTAATGCAGATGATATATCCTATTATTTTGTGAAAAATACGGAATCATTAAATAAAGAATCATATAGAGAATGTGATAATAAAAAATCAGTTAATGAAATAAACATATATAAAAGATTACAAGATAAAAAGATCAAGACATTATTTGATACAAGTATATGTGGTCCATATATTTGTTGCATTTTTATTTTATCAAAAAAAGAAAATGTAAATATTGAATATATTTATCCACACATAGATATAAATGAAAAAAATATTATATTACAAATAGAAAATGAAATGAAAATTATTACACCATTTAATGTTTGGTATAGATATAAAGGAGAATGGAAAGAAGATATAGAAAATTTTCTTATAGAAAGGATATTTTTATTAAAAGAAATGAATACATGTACTAATGTATTATATAATTTGAATATTGAACCTACTAGTAATAATGAATATAATATTTTATATGGTATTAGTGGTAATAGATATTATTCCATTGTATTAGATTATTTAGAAGAAAATATATATAAAGAAATTATGATAATAAGTCAGATTCCATACTATAATTTCATATCGTGGAAATTTCTGACTGTTATGGAATCATTTTTAATAGATAAAGAATTTAAAAAATTAAAAAATTTTGTTGATTCTTTGAGTGAAGATAATAATATATTTGAAAAAATTACATTTGATGATTATTATTTGAATTTATCCAATAATATGGAACAATTAAAAAATATGAAATTAGAGAATATCTTAATATTTTTAAAAGCGTTATTATTAGAAAAAAAAATTGTTATTTCATGTTCAAAAAAAGAAATGGGTTGTAAATATGTTTTATTATTTTTGTCTTTTATTCCTGATATTATAAATTTGGGATTTAATATAAAAAATTATGAAGATAAATTTGAAGAATGGAAAAAATCAAAATTACCATTAATTTTATTTCATGAAACATATGTATTATTATTACATATAGATAATCTGAAATTATTTAATAATTATACATGTTCAAAAAATTATTTTATATCTACTACAATTCATAGTGATGTATATAAAGCTGTCCAAAATAATGCAGATCTTTTATATGACGTTGATAAAGATAACTTAGTTATAAACAATGATAATCTTATCGATGTATTGAAATTAACAAAATTTGAAAATAATCATTTAAATAAAATACATTCTGTATTTAAATCTTTCTTTAATTTCTCTTCATTATTATTTGAAAACATAAAACCAAATGAAACTTTAATAAATTTACAAAATATAAATTATTCCAATACAAATAATATTATATCGAATTTTAATAGGATAAATGAAAAATTGTTTTGTAACCAAAATGGTAATATTTCATTAATAAATAACTCCTATAATAATGATGATAAAAATAATGATGATGATGATAATAATGATAATAATAATGATGATGATAATAATAACAATGACCATGATGATGGTACTATTGTACTTACTAAAAGTGAGTGTGATTTTAAAACTATTAATATGAATGACTATAAAAAAAATGAAGATAAATCATTGAACAGTTTGGATAATTTGCCAAATGAAATAAGAGGAAAATATCAAATGGGAAAATTGAAAGAAGAAAAGGTACTAATTGGTACCACACGTGGTACAATTAATGAAAATAGTGGATTATATATGAATAAGTACATATCATATGGAAATAATATTAATAATAATGATAATAATAACAACAATAATAATAACAATAATAATGATATTATTATTAATAATAAACGTTATAGTGATAATTTCCATTTGAATGGAACATTTCCATCAAATGAAGGTAATTATGAAAATGTTGAACTTATCGATGATGAAGATGATATATACATTATAAATTTAAAAGATAATTATAGTGAAGAATTAAATTTTATAAAAGATATAGAAAGATTAGAAAGTAATTATAATAAAACAGAAAACATGAAAGGGTTAAAAAAAAATGATGAATTAGAAAAATTTGTTATCGATATAAGAAATCATTTTCATATTTATTTTAATGAACTATTTACTTTAAGTAAAGAATATTTTGAAGAAGGGATGAAAGAAAAAAAAAATGTGTATGAAGAAAATTATAATAATTTATTTATTGAAATATGGGAAGAAACTACAAACTTTCATTCTTTTATTGAAAAGGATTACAAAATAAATAAATTTTTAAAAATAGCAGAAGAAAATAATATTTTATTTGATAAAAGAAATTTAGAAAAGTATACATTTATAAATGATTTATTAATAATTGAAAAAGGAGAAAATTATAATGAAACAATAGAAAATTATAATAATTTAAAAGAAGTTTTAATAATATCTTTAAAAGGATATGTATATGAAGGTACATATTGTTTTTTAAAAAATTGTAAACAAGGATTAGGGAAATTTGTAAGTAATATATATGATATTACATTTCAAGGAGAATGGCATAATGATCAAATAAATGGTTCAGGTCATTTATATCATAAAAATTTTAAATATTTTGGAAAATTTAAAAATAATTTGTTTAGTGAAAACGGTATATTTGTTGACAATATGTTAAATCAATATGAAGGAGAATTTTTGAATGGTTATTTTAATGGTAATGGAAAACTTATATATAATAAAAACACTTATATAGGAATTTTTAAAAATAATAATTTAATTGGTCAAGGAAAAATATTATATAAAACTGGTTCTGTATATACTGGGGAAATAAAAAATTTCTTACCACATGGATATGGATTTTTATCATATGATGATTCAGCAATATTTGAAGGATATTTTATTGAAGGAAAAAAATGTGGTAATGGTTTCTTAACATTAAAATGTAATGATCCTTCTAATAATATATTTTCAATTGAAGGGAAATGGGAAAATGATGAACCTGTAATGAGAAAAAGTTTTCATATCGTTTTTCCAAACAAAGATAAATATATTGGGAAAATTTATATTCTCCCAAATTCTAAAAGAAATAATAAATACAAAAAATATATATCTGATGATACTATAGTTAATATAATACAGAAAAAATTATATGATGTTAACCAATTAATAGAAACCGTATTTAATTTTATGTATCACACTAATGTTAATAAAAAATTAGAACATATCACAACTAATATGATAACAGAAGAACAAAGAAAATATTATTTGAATGTTCCATATCCCATTGAAGATATAAGCAATGTTAATCCTACCCTTAACGATCAAAATGGAAATAACAAGAAAATTACAAGTAACCCTCAAAGTATTAGTAGTCATCAAAGTATTAATGACTATCAAAAAAATGATGATAATTATGAAATAAGGAATTCTTCTATATTGAATAGTATAGATAAGCGTGAAGATTATTCATCGTTTAAAAAAAAAGATAGTTTACCCATAATATTTTTAGAAGAAAAACAAACTTCCACTGAATTTAATGGAACCTATAAAGACAGTGATGATGATAGCGAAAATGCAGAAAATGAACAAAAGATATTTTTAAAAGAAAAACTTGAAACCTTTATAAATAATAAGAAGAAAAAAGTATTGAAAAATATTTTTGATATATTAGATAAAAATTGGTTAATAAACAATACTGAAAATAAACTGAACAAAAATAAAAATATTGTAGAATACCTACAACAAAAAAAGTTATTCATTATCCCTCATAGAAAAGGATTAAGTATATATAATAAAAAAAAAGAAAATTATAATGGTAAATTCTGTTTAGGAATGAAACATGGATATGGTATATATGTTTATGATCATATAAATAGATATGAAGGATATTGGTTTCGAGGAATGAAACATGGTTATGCTATTCTATATGAAGGAGATCATATATATTATGCTCATTTTAATTATGATAAATTAATTTCCAAAGAAATTATATTACTTAAAAATCTTGATAAATATAAACCTAAAAAAGAAACATCTAAACTTAAGGTATATAATAATCAGTTCTTAATAAACCAATCCTTTTTTAATTTCAAAGATTTTATATCTACGGTTGTATGTAATTATTTATAGAAGAGGTGGGTAAAAATAATAAAGAAAAATGATAAAATAAATTTCTTGTGAAAATAATTTAATAATGTTTTAAAAAGAGAAAAGGATTTTTTTTTTTTTTTTTTTTTTTTTTTTTAATAAATATGGAAACAATTTTATATTTAAAATTATAATTTCTTTTTCCAATATGTATTATAATTTATTTAAAAAATTATATACTTATCAAAAAATAGAAAAAAAGAAAGAAAGTCAAAAAATAATATATATATATATATATATATATATGTAAGAAAAAGTAAAATAATGAAATGTTTGTAGCATATAATATAAACACACTATAATATATATTATTGTCATCTCTTTTTCTTTTTTTTTTTGAATTCTTATAAATATATAAATATATATATATATATATATATATATGTGTAATAACTTTTTCCTTCATAAGAATTCCTTTAGTACGTCCATAAATTTGTCATTGCGTAGGAAATTATACTGATCTAAGGTTTTATCAAAATGTTTATATATTTCTTTAGTTCTGTAACTTGGTATGCTAGCATTAATGAATTCAACAACATGAGTATAACATAAGTGATGATGTATGAAATTTATAAATGAAAAAACCATTTTATATAACCTCTTTTTACTTTGATATATTGAATTATTTTTTTTCCATTGAAGTAATGATTGGAAAGCAACATAATTTAAAACACCAATATCCACTTCTTTAGTATTAATATCCATTTGTAAAAATGGAGGATTTTTTAATAAATATATATAAATTAATAACCATGCATTAAAAACAATATATGGTCCTAATAAAAATGTACAGAAATAAAAGTACCCAAATATATAATATGTCATTATATAGAATACTGAAAAAAAGGTAAATATTAAAGTATATATGTCAAAATATATTGGCCCCTTTAAAATTTTAACGAAATCTTCATTCAACGCTGTTAATACTGATTTTCTATTTTTATCTGAAGTATAAGGTAACAAAATAAATGATGAAATAATACTACCAAAGAAATGATTAAATAGTGGTTTTTTAAAAAGTAGCTCTCTTTTACATTCATAAACTAATGCATATAAACTTGCAAACATAGTTCCCATGGGTAGTGTATATAAAATAATATGAAAGAAAAAGGAAAGTGATATTGATATATATTTATTATTTTCTATATTAAATTTTTCTGATATTGTAGAAAACATCGTACCATTTCCATATTTATTATAACAGTAACATATGTGAATTAAAAATATAGTAATCATAATCACAATATCTCTTAAGAAATATAAAATGTACATAAAGGTTGAAATATTTAAATAATCATTACACAATGCTTTGAAAGAATTCATTAATTCTATAACATAACTTGTATCTTCTTTTTTCATTATTTCATTTTTAATGTTTTCACTTAATGCTTTATTTCTCTTTTCTAATTTTAATGTTTCTCTTAATCGTACTTCTTTACAAATATTCTTTGCACATTTTAAATCCCATACTAAACCTAAATAATAGAAAAAATTTATCAGATATTTCGTAGGGTTTATACTAAGAATATAAAAATTTTCATTCATAGCATAACAGTAAGGAAACACATGATGATAATTATGGCATCCTTCTCCAAGGGCTACTATTGATGTAAAAATATTATTGGTTGGTTTTATATCAATATTATAGGGTCTATGTCCAAAAGAATGTGATGCACTATTAATAGACCATGTAGCATGTAAAGTAATAATCCAACGAAGAGCTCCTAATATAAAAAATCCATCCCAAAAATTATTATACATAAAATATGAATATATACCAGGTATAATAAAACAAAAGAAAAAATTAAAATATGGATCTAATTTGTGTTGTAAGAGAAGATAAGGATTTTGTAATAAATCATCTACATAAACTTCTTTCTCTTTTTCTTTTACATATTTTGTTTTCTGATATAAAAGCCATCCAATGTGACTATAAAAGAAGCCATATCTTATATTATGAGGATCATATTTTGTATCACTGTATTTATGATGTAAACGATGATTTATGGCCCAAACTATTACACTCCCTTGATTAGCAAAACTATTCAAAATTAAAAATAAAACCTGTACAATGTGACCAGCTTTAAATGCTCTATGTGACCATAACCGATGAGCTCCAAATGTTATTCCGAAACCGTTTATGAGGTAAAATATTACGCACTAAAAAAAAATATATATATATATATATATATATATATATAAAGAAATACATGTATATAAATTGTATATAGGTGTATATGTACATAATCATATATACATATATATATATAGAGAGATTTTTTTTTTTATTGTTCATATATTTTATATAGATTTTATATGAGGTTACCTGAATTAATAATGACTTTCCATACTCGTGATAATATAATTTTATCATTCCAATTATTCCAAATACGTGGAAGAACAAAATAAAAGAAAATAAAGATGATCTAAACTGCTTATGATATGTGTATATATACTTAACAAATAGGACATATGCATAATATACATGAAATACAATAGAGTATACTGCAAAGTTACGTAAGAAATGTGTATTTTGTGATATATTGTACAGAATATTTGTAAAAAATAAACTTATAGAAAACATATATACGATGTCTAATATATGTATCATTCTTTTGAATAAATTTATATTCATATTATTTATCCAGAAATTACTAACAAAAGAAATGAGACATTTAACTAATTGTAAAGTTAAGAATATTTTTATAATAATCAAGTTCTGAATATAATTCCAAAAGAAATAAAAAAAATATATATAAAAGGTTTGTAAAAAGAAAACATAAATACCATATAAATTTATTTTGTCCTTTCTTTTATCTTTATTTTTTTTAGCATTAAGATTATTTTTCATTTTCATAATTTCTTCTTCTTCTTTTTCTTTTCTTTCTATTTCATCAATAATTTCTTTTTCTTTTAATATGCATTCATTTTCTTCTAATTTTTTTTTATTATTTAATATTTTTTTTGCAATTTTTTCTAAATGTTTTGATGTATCTCCAATTGCCTCATAATTTTTTTCTTCATTTTCATTTCTTAATTCATATTTATTAATTACTTTTTGCTCTACATTTGTTGATTTGTTATTGCTTTTTTTATTTTGTGATGTACTTACTTCTAAAAAGTTACTTAACTGTAAAATGTTGTATAAATAAAAAAAGTTAATACTTAAGGTCAGGTTCAAATCTAAATATTTTAAGCTTATTAAACATATTATTAGAACTATGGAACTTTTTACAATTCTTATAAAATTAAGAAACTTAAATGAAAAATAATTCTTTAATAAATAACATGAAATTAAAAAAATAAAATAGGTTAAATAGGTTACACCTATGTCTTTAATGTCTAAATAACTTTTGTTTAACGTGTGCAGTACACCTGCTAACGCTATATATACATAACTTAAGATCATTTCTATCATATTATTCTTATGTATTTTATAATTAATATAATGTTTTATATCTTAATATATTTAAAAGTTCCTTAAAAAAACATATTATATGGGTGTGTATGTATAATATATTATATATATATATATATTAATAACTTTAAAACAAATTAACAATAAAAGTATATAATTAATCTTTTTTTACAGAAATACTAAGTATATATGTTTTTTTTTTTTTTTTTTTGTTTTTTTTGTTTTTTTTGTTTTTTTTGTTTTTTTTATAGTTTTTTGTTTTTAAAATAAAGAAATGTTAATAATAATTAATTATCTCTTATGAAATACCAAACAAAATAAAACGATATAACAATTAAAACACAAAACAAAACAATTTTGTTTTATAATAATTATTATATTTATTTTATGCAACATTAATATTTATTTTATTTTTAATAAATAATATTTTCAATATATTTTAATTTAAAAAAAAAAAAAAAATTAAGTGGCTAAAATTAAATTAAATATTATATATATAACAATAATGTTGCATGGACTGGTTGTCTCGCATAGGGTGTTATTACTTTTATTTTTTTATTCTTTGCCTTATAAATATAAAAAAAAAAAAAAAAAAAAAAAGGAAAGTTATAAAAAGTAAGAAAATTATATCGATTCATTATATATATATATATATACATATATATATATTTTATATCTTTTTCAATGAAAAAGGCAAATTGCTTTAAAATCAAAATAGAAATCAAAAATATATTTGTATTTAATAGTATAACACCAAAATTTTCAACACATTTTTATGTATACTATATATCTTATTATTTTATTTGTATAATACCTTTTTTTTTTTTTTTTTTTTTTTTTTTTTTTT
>NC_033650.1:375148-377041 GCF_001601855.1 Plasmodium reichenowi | reverse complement strand
ATTTTTTTTTTTTTAAATTATTAAAAAAAAATTTTTTATAATTTTTTTTTTATATAAATTATTTTTTTTTTTTTTTTTTTAAAAATATTTTTTTTTTTTTTTTTTTTTTTTTTTTAATTTATATCATAATAAATAAGATATGCTCACAAAAAAAAAAAAAAAAATGAATAAATAAATAAAATAATGTGTAGGGTATTGGATGTTTTTTTATTTATCTGTAAAAAAATATATATTATATATTCTCGTGCTGATAAATTAATTAAAAGGAATACAATTCATATATATATTTAAAAAAGAAGAAAAAAACATCGAATGCGAATTGAGACAATTTAATTCAATGGAAAAATTAATTTTTATTAAAATTAAAATTCTGAACAAAAAACTGCTTTGAAATATTACCAAAAAAGAAAAAGTAAAAACAATTGTATTAAAAATTAAAAACATTTAATTATTACATATATATATATATATATATATATGATATAATATAATCCTTTTGCTTCAATTTAAAGGATACTTTAATTATCTTTTAATTTTTCCATTTCTTTAATTAAGTGTTGGATTATGTTTTGTCTTGAATTCATAATTTCTTCAAGTTCCTTCATAGTATTATTATGTTCTTTATACATTAAAAATAATATTTTATTTATATGCTCATTTTCATTACGAACAAAATTATTCAACTCGTAATTTTTATTTAAATCAACATGCATATTATAAACAGAATTAGGCATAGGTGTAATATCACCTAAAAATTCTCCACCTAAGGATACATTCTTATTTCCTTTTTTATTACCTATTATTAAGTCATATGAACAAATGTTGGTATGGGGTAAAAAAAAAAGAAAAAATTACATACATATTAGTATTACATATATATAACCTATACATGTATGTATTTTCCCGCTTTAACAATTACCATAAAATTACAACATTATTGTATATAATACTGTACAGATAGATAGATAAATAAATAATAATATATAATAATTCAATTTTCATTGTTACCTTTTTTCAATTTTGATTTACCATAACTTTTACAATTTAATAAAGCCAATATTATAATAATCATATAAATAATTCTGTTCATTTTGGTAAATACTAACAGAAAAAAAAAAAAAAAAAAAAAAATTTATATTAAATTATATATATATATATATATAATATTGTACTTTAAAAATAAGTTATATTTTAAAACAACTATTCTTTTAATAGAATAATATATACAATATTTATTGCAAAGTTTTTTTTTTTTCCCGTTATATATTTTTTCTTTATCTACTAATTAAATACAAATATAATACTATATAAACAATGTGTAATTTTGTTTTATATATAATAATAACACTTTTGCTATTTCATGATTAAATTTATTATAACATATACATATATATATATATATATATATATATATATATTTATTTATTTACTTATATGTTATTGTATATATTTATTGTGTTCATATACAGCCTTTTTTAAAAACAAAAAAAAAAGGGGGAAAAAAAAAAAAAAGGAAAAAAAACCCCTAATTATTAATTTTTATGTTATTATTATTTAATATTTTATTTTATTGAAAATTGTTTTTTTATGTAAACGAACTATTTTATCACACAACAGTATTTATTATTATATCCCCTATGGACTATAATTTTTACAATAAAAAAAAAATAAGGAAATACATAAATACAAAATAAATATTAATGACAAATTATATATATATATCATGTATATATTATATATGTATACATATATACTATATATGTATATATATATATATATATATATATTGTTAAAATCAGCATTAAAATTTAAATAAAAAAAAAAAAAAAATTAGGTGATAATATATATATATATATATGTATATAATATAAATAATTTAATTTTTTTTTTTTT
>NC_033650.1:348177-374775 GCF_001601855.1 Plasmodium reichenowi | reverse complement strand
ATATAATTAATAAATAAATTATTTTTTTATATAAATATATAAATAAATAAATTTTTTAAAAAAAAAAATAAAATTTAAAAAAAAAAAAAAAAAAAATTAGTTTATAAAAAAAAAAAAAAAAAATTTATTAAATATAAAAAATTTAATTTTTTTTTTTTTTTTTTTTTTTTTTTTTTTTTTTTCATTTTCTTATCTTTGTTATTATTTCCATCTCTTCAATTTTTTCTTTTTTTCTTTTAAAAATTCTAATTTTAATTGTTTAATTTTTTTTTTATAACAATAAAAAATATTATTGCCATATATTTTAGTATATAATATATTGTTAGCATAAAATATATATATATCATATATATTTATTTATCCTTTTAAAAAAAAAAAATATATATATATATATATATTTTTGAATTTTTGTTTTTAAAAATTTAATAATTATTGTCTTGTTTTTAAGTAAAATTTTTATATGTTTATAAAAATTTTAATAATATAATTATTATAAACAAATACAATATTCTCCTAATTTTTGTTAAAAATGAAAGTATTTAAAGACGTTTTTACAAATGATGAAGTATGTTCCGATTCTTATGTTCAACAAGATCCATTTGAAGTACCAGAATTTAGAGAAATAGCTTTTGAAGTAAAATCAAATAAAAGAATAAAGGGAAATGAAGATTATGGTATTGCTGATAATAGCGAAGATGCTGTAGATGGTATGGGAGCAGATGTTGAACATGTTATTGATATTGTTGATTCCTTTCAATTGACCTCCACTGCTTTTAGTAAAAAAGAATATAGTGCTTATATTAAAAATTATATGCAAAAGGTTGCCAAATATTTAGAAGAGAAAAAACCAGATCGTGTTGAAATTTTTAAAACTAAAGCCCAACCATTTATTAAACACATTTTAACAAACTTTGACGATTTTGAATTTTATATGGGAGAATCACTTGATATGGAAGCAGGTATTATTTATTCTTATTATAAAGGAGAAGAAGTAACACCACGTTTTGTTTATATATCTGATGGACTTTTTGAAGAAAAATATTAAATTATTTATAACACACACAAAAAAGAAAAAGAAGTGGAAATAGAAATAGAAAAATAATTTACATATTATAAGAATATATTATGTCCATATTTAAAATAAATATATATTTTATAAATTTATGATAAAGAACTTTATTTATTTATTTTTTTTTTAATTTTTTTTTTTTATTTCACTGAATATTATGTATGGAAAAAATATATTTATTTCGTAAAAGTATAATTATATAACATCATAGTTTTATGAAAATAACACATAATTTTATTGTTTTATAAAAAGAAGTTGAATTTTAAAGATTTCCAAATGTTTTTTTTTTTTTTTTTCTCATTTATTCTTTTATTAAATTGTTATAAAATATAAAAGAATATAATATGTACTAAATAGAAATATAAAATTATGTATATAAATGTTTGAGGTCTTTTAACATTTTCACAAAAAAAAAAAAATATATAAATTAATATAAATTAATTAAATCTGAAACTTATATATTTATACATATAATGTAACTAATTAGTATTAACGTTGTATGAAAATCCAGGTATGGCTTATACTATTATTATAAAAGATATCATACATATACTTTTGATTGTTTTGCCTTTTTGATACATACATATATAATATATATATATATATATATATATATATATATTTATTTATTTATTTATTTATTTATTAAGAATGAAAGATCGCTTGCAAATATCTTCAATTTTAATGAAAAGAAGGATCAACAAAATTGAGATATATATTTTTTTTAATAATATCATGGTTATATTCAACCTTTTACATTTCTCTTTCTAAGAATTCATACAAAAATATTATTAAAATAGAAATAATAATATTACCTCAATATATATGAAATATATTACTATATATTATTAGAATTGTTTCATAATTTTTACATTCATTCAAAAGGACAGTATTATTTCTTTTTTTTTAAATAAAATTTTATGTATATATAATAATAGAATTTTTTATATGTACATATTTTATATAATGTTTTAGCATTTACAAAAAATTCCCTTTCATTTAATAAACATCACATGGATTCATCAAAATATATATATATAGAAGAAAAAAAAATTATTTAATTCACGATATATAATAACGCAGAATAGAGATTTTAAAATAACATACAAAAAGGAAATACGCATTTGTAAAATGGGCATAAAATATTTCTTAGTTTTAAAAAATAAATATTTATCTCTAACTATAAAAATATACATAATATAAAAACATCTATATATATATATATATATATATATATATATATATATTTATATATTATAATTTTTTTTTTTTTTTTTGTGATGGAACTTATCATTTTGTAATTATTACATATAAATATATTTAAATAATCAGATTATATATATACCCATTTGAGGATCAATGAATATGATCAAACAAAAAAAATTGTAAGAGAAAGGGGGTTTATCATAATTACTATAAAATATAATTTTTAAGATTTTTACTTTTTCATATAATATTTAAAAAATTAATAAACTATATTTAAAATAAACTGATGTTGGAGAACTTTTTATTTTTTCTTGTTTCTCATATAATTTTATTACAAATTTAATAACACAGTTATAAATATTTTTTTTAATTTTTCACATAAAAAAAAATAAATATAAATTATGATATTTTTTTGAAAATAAAAAAAAGGCTCTGCTATCTTACGTTTTATCATCTCAAAATAAAAAAATTAACAAAATAAATTTTATTAATATTTTATTTATCAGATTTTTAAATTTAACGCAGTTTTTTCTTCATCGCCTTAATAGCTATATATTTATGCTGCAGTCTTCGGTAAAGAAGACGATGAAAAAAAAAAGAAAATAAAAAAAAAAAAAAAATTATATTATTTTTTACATAACAATAAATATAAAAAAAAGGTATGCGAACATGGGACCAAAAAGTGTCATTTTTATTTTCTTTTTTTTTAGTATAATAAAGTGTTAAAACTAGCTAAAAATATATATAAAAAAACATTTTATACAATAAAATGCATGCAAGTATATATTTTATATATATATAATATATATAAATATATTTAAAATATATATTTTTAAAATGCTTTTATATATTTTATATAATATTATAAAATATACATATAATATATTTAATTTGTTTAAAAAAAAGGAAAAAAAAAAAGAGAACTACATTATATAAACTATATTAAAATTAAATTTCTTAAATAAAGGGAAAAAATAAAGTTTAAACATTTTTTAAAATATAACAATAAAGAATTAAAAAAAAAATTAAAATATGAGAAAGTATCTTTCTATATTCAATTAAAGGGGTGTCATATAAAAGTTACATAATAAAACGTTACTATATATATATATATGTATGTGTATATGTATATATATATATATATATTTTACATTTCAAAGCTGTTTAATATATTTATGTTGACATATATTGAAATAATATATTATATATTACATTTGTAAGGTTATAAATCTGTATGACTTATTATTTATTTATTTTCCAAAACATTATTAATTTTTTTTCATTTTATGAATATTTCAAAATTATTGTATCATATGAATTTTTTTTTTTATCTTCTTTTTTTTTACATATAGAAAGATGAATTCAATTTTTATATTGTAATATGAATTATTGTTTCATTTTATCAATTATATACATTACAACTTTTAATTATGTGAAAATAATTTTAAGTGTTATTATCTCTTTAATTTTTTTATTCATTCCTATGTATTTATTTTATTTATCAATGTATTTTTAACTTTAATTTATTGTTTCAAGTATATATAGAAAAAAAAAAAGTGTGTTGCTACCCTCTATATTTAAGAATGCAAAAAACATACCTATTGTATTTTAGGATAACGCTTTAATTACAATATTTAATTTATATGTATATTATATATATATATATATATATATATATATATATATATATATAATACATTCATTTAATATGTTATTTTGTTTCAAAAAAAAAAAAAAAAATTATATTTGTACACATTAAAATGTACAAAATATTATGAATTATACATATTTTAAAACGTTTTTAAAATAAAACAACTTGTTCCATATAAGTAATATACATTTTATATGAACCTTCAAATATATAAAATGATATATTAACACAATGTTGTCAAATTATATTTGTACGAGAAAGTAAAAATATATTATTCCATTTTATAGCTCTTTAATACTTTTTTCTATAAAGATAAACGTCTTAAAGGTTTAGTTTGTTTTTTCCTCCCAAATACATATATTTCCACTGGATAATGAACAAATTATTTTATTATTTGCAAGTATAACATTCTATAAATATTATTTATTGAAAATAAATATATCCATTGTATATAATTTTATGAAGCACAAATATAAGTGTATGTCTTTATATTATTTTTTTACTTTTATTGGGAATTCATGATTTAATACTCTAATAAACTTTTTCTCCACAACATTAAATCTAACAAAATATAAAAAATGAAAAAAATAATTTTTAAAAACAATATGTATATATTAGCTAATTTTGTTTTTTGTACATTTTAATTGTATGATCTTCTGAAGCTATAAATAAATATTTATTATTTTTATCCATGGGACATTTATTTGCACATGCTGGTCCTAATTCATATATATATGTATATATAATTAAAGAAGAAAAATGTAAAATAAAATTAGAAGAAATGATATTATTAATGTAAAGAATTAAAAAAAAATAAATAAAATAATTATGAATATAAAATTTTGAATAATAGTTGAACCTGCATCTATATTAATAAAACATTTATTTGTTCGTATGTCCCATATTTTAACAACACCACCAGAATCACAAGAAATTATCCAATTTGCCTATATATAAAAGTTTGCAACATTAATGGTTTTAATTGTTATAGACATAATATATATATATATATATATTTTATTATTTATAATATTTTTCCAATTTTTAATGTATATTACGTCTTTGTTGAAATTAGAATAGTTACATGGGAAATGATGCCCATAAAAAGTATTTTCACATAATCCACTTCTCATATCCCAGATTGATATCTATAACAAAGAAGTATAATTATTCTGTATAAATAATATCAATCTATTATTATTTTATTATTTTATTTTATTTTTTTTTTTTTTCGTATTACAGTTTTATCCACAGATGCACTAACAAGTGTTCTAAAATATGGATGAAAATTTACAGAATTAACACTATCAACGTGACCTCTTAAAATTTGTCTTTGTCTTAAACTATTTATATCGAATATTCTTATTGTTTGATCCATTGAAGCAGAAGCAAAAAAATCACCTAAAAAATAAATTCAAAAAAGATATTGGTTTTATATCACTATATATATATATATACCTATATGTACATATATATATATATATATATATATATATATATATATATAATTTCATATTTTCGTAATAATTTAAATTACCTTGATGATGAAACGATAAGCTCCATATAGGCCCTGTTGAATTTTTAAAAGTATGAACACATTTTTCTTTTACTAAATCCCACATTTTTATTTTAGAATCTCCACTACATGTACATAAAATATTCCCCTTGTTATTAAAACATATATCTCCAATCCATTTTTTATGTCCCTGAGAAGCCATTACTAATTCATAATTCATGCTACTCCATGTTTTCCACAAACCATCATCTCCTCCGGTTGCTAATAAATGAACTTCATCATTGTATGCAAGACCTAATACAGCATTATTATGAGCATTAAAAGATTTTTCAATATTTAAGGATGTAATAGATAAATTAAAAATATTATCTCTCTCATTATTTTCTTCAATAAATGCACAATCGGCATTTTCATTGTTAGGCCAAGGTGTATCTTCTCTTTTTATATTATCTTTTCCTAAATTATTTTTATCATTTTTTAAAATATTATGCGATGCTTCACTTTCCTTTGCTTTTATTGAAGAAATATCAAGTGTTGAATCATCTAATTTACTACTTCCTAAGATATCTTTCAATCTCTCTATATACTTATTTAATCCTTCTATTTTAGCATCCTTTTTTTCTTTTTCCAGGAGAACCAACATTTTTTCTTTAATAGCAGACTTAAAAAAAAAAAAAATAAAAAAAACAAAATAACAATAAATAATTTATTTTTTAAAAACAAAAAGAATATATATTTTATATGCCATTATTTTTTTGATAATATTAATTTTCCCTTTGAATATTCACACTTTAAAGCTATTATTTAAACATACTTCATATTTCATTTTTATTTCATCAACAGAATTTTGAATTTTTTCAATTTCATTTTTCTGTTTATGTATTTCTTCTATCAAACAAGAAAGGATTAATTAATTTCAATGTCTAATATATTTTTACAAAAATTAAACATGTATTTTCAAATAATTGAATAATTAATATAGAAATATACAAATTCTTATATAAACTATACTATTTAAAGTTTCCTTCTCTTGGAGAACCCGTTTATGATGCATAATATAATAATCTCTTTCTTTTATAATTTTCTGAATTTTTTTACTAATATAAAGGGAAAAAAAAAAAAAATATATATACATATATATATGAATAATAAAAAAATAAAAAATGTTTAATTGGATTAGACAATGTAATATTAAACTTTTCTTATTTTTTCCTGATCATTAGACTTATACTTTGCATCTTCTAAAGAACTTTGAACTTCTTTTGTAAGTTTTTCGTGATTTAAGAAATCATTTCTTAATAGCTCATTTTGTGTAAATAAATTTTCATATTCTATTTTTCTTAGATTATTAATATCGTCTTGAAATTTCTTTACATATTCCTTCTAATATACAAAAATACAAATATATAATATGCATATTTTTTCATTTACATTTTTGTTTTCAACAAAAATAATAAAAGAATAATAATAGAGAATATATTGTAAATAAAACATAAATATGAAAAAAAGTTAAGAACTAATAATTTTGTATATGTCTAATATAGAACCTCGAATACTTCAAGAGTTTCAATAAATTCATGTTCAACCATAAAATTGTATATGAAAGATAAAGCCATAGGCAAATGTTTTCCACTAGTAGAAAAGGATTTTGAACTTTTGTCTGCTTTGTATAAGTATGAAAATGTAATAAGTCATAAAGGATAATAATAACGAAATAAAATATATATTATATACATTATTTCGTATATCCAAAAATATATATATATATATAACTTTTGTTTAGATAAAATGTACATATGTATAATATAATTATATTGTATAATATTTAATAAATTGGATATTTTTATTGTGATTATTTTTCTCTTGCCTGAATTTAATTCATTCTTATTAAAGCTTGAAATATTAATTACTTTAACATTTTTTAATAAATTTTCAAAATTTTCTGAATTTTCACTATCCGATCCCAAACTTGATTCTAAACTTGGATTATTCTCATAATTTTTTTTAATTTGTTCACTTTTTTCATTTTCATTCTTATCATTATTGATGTCTTCTTTGCTATTTGTTGTATCTTCTACTAATGATGTTGTAATATATTCTTCATTTTCTATTTTTTTTATTATTGGTTTCTTCTTTTCTGAAATGTTTTTCTCATTAACATTGACCATTTCTAATGTAATTACATCCGCAAAATTTATATTAATTAGTTAAGCATAAACTATCATTAATTAATCAGAATATGGTATTTTTATTTTTTTTTTAATAATGTTTTTATTTATAGGTTAATTTATTTTCACAAAAAATATTTTTTTTCCTTTTTTTTTATTTCTTTATTTTTATATATTTTTGTTTTTTAATTGTGTATTTTGTAAGTGGTCTACAATACTACATTAAATTTATTATATGTATATATATAATAAATACATTTCTTAAATAACTATATATTAATATTTTTAAGAATATGTGGGCATTTATTTATTAATTTGATTAATATTTGTTTCTGTTTTATATTTTTTTATAAATAATTTATTCATATATATTTTCATTAGGTAAAAGAAAAATATATGAAATAAAAACATCATTTAGAAGAATAAATAATTTATAAAATAAAAGATATAAAAAAAAAAAAAAAATTTAATTATATTTAAATTATAATTGTGTGCAAAATCCATATAGGAAATATATGAAAACATAATTATACAAATCATATTCTATAACAAAATATATAAAATACTTAAAGAAAGGACAAGTTAAAATAAAACAAAACTGTTAACATTTTTAAAATAAATTTTTTTTTTATATAAAAGAGGAAAATAGCAAAAATTGTTAAAAAGGTTTTATGTCTTATCACATGTCATTAAAAATTGACATGATAAGTTATTTAAATTTAAATAGCATACGCCCAAATTTTTTTTCTTTTTTTTTATGTTTTTTTTAATCGATGGCCTTATATCATCGAAAATATTAAAATGTTGTTTTGAGTTATAAATTATCTGATTGTTTTTTTCACTAATATTTCTTGCTATTGACTTTTTACGATCATCAATCAAAGATAATGATTGATTTTTTTTTAGTTCATTTTCATTTATTATGCGTGAAATCATATTGTCTTTAACTAATGTATTACTAATTTCGGTGTTCAAATTAAAAAAATCATTTGTATTATCCTTTATACAATTATATTCAATTAAGTCACGTTTGGTAATTTTTGTTTTCTTATTATGTTTGTATTGTATTTCTGGAATTACAATGTTTTTATTAATATAAACAGAATTAAGATCACGACAATTCATAATTTGTTTTTCTATATATGGAATATTTTTTAATGCTAAATAGTTTCTATGTTGATTTTTCATTGCAACATACGTGTAATAATCAAATGGATTTTTATCTTCATTTATAATATCATATTTTCGTTCAATTTCAATAGTAAAATATTTGTTATCCATTTTATTTTTAAAATATGTATTTTTGTATGTTCCTCCAATAATACTGTAAGTATCTAAACAGTTGGAATTAAATGATTTGAAATTATTATGGCATGTAATTGGATTATCATTTTGTTCCTTATCATTCTTAGTATTTCCCTTATTTTGATTTAATATATTTTCGCATTTTAATGTTTTTTTGTTTTTTCTTAGAGAAAAAACGTTGGTGGTGTTTTGTACATTTGTATTATTTATTTTACAAAATGGAATTTTCGTGGGACTTGATATGTCTAAAAAGGTATTTTTAATTATAGATGTTTTACATTCGCAAGGTAATACAATAATGTTATGTTCCATTGGAATTATGCTCTTGTTGTATTTATTAAATGTATCATTAGCATTTCTTATATCACTTACTTCATCATTTGATTTTACATTTTTTAATGATAACATAATAAAATATATTTTTTATATTTTAATTAATAAGGATGTATGCACATATTTTATATGTATATAATATATTAAATTAAAATGATGTGAGAATTATAAACAAAAAAAACAAACAAAAAAAGAGGGTAAATAACATTTTTATATATTAAATTTTTTTCATTTTCATATATTTATGATACATATAATTAATCCAATAAAAAATATGATTAAAGATAACAATTTCACACAAAAACATGAAACAACATAATTTTTTTTTAAATATACAACTTTTTTTATGTAGAACAAGACATACAAAAATAAAGAAATACAAATGCTTATTTAAATATAATAAAATATATTTGTCAATTTAACTTTTTTTTTTTAAATATATAATCAAATGAACTCTTATTTGCGTATTCGTACATTAATATATTGAAAAATATTTAACAGCATTTTATTTGTCTGTTGGAAATATATGTTATATATTAATTTTTTTTTTTTTTTTTTTGCAATATAGGTATGTAGAACTATGATTATTTATATTTAATTTAAAGGAAATAATTTTTATATATATGTGTTATATTTCATATTATATATAAATAATACATTTTCCATTTTTGATAACTTCTATATTTATTGAGGGATGAATATTATGATAAATATGTCAAAACGATTTTCCCAATATAATTAAAGATCATAATATTACAATGGTTTTTCAAAATTTCAACTAATTGTTAGAATATTGGAATTATCACTTTCATTATTCCATTATTCATGTAAATTATGGTATTTCATTTATAAAATAAAATTCCTATAATATATTTAAAGTCTATATAACAATTAATTGCACATAAATAAAAATAATTATTAAAAAATATTTAATAAAGGTACTTGATTTTGTTTCTCTTTTAAAATATAGACTAAAAATAAATGAATTGAATTTAATTACATTTTGTAAAAGATAAAAATATAAATTTTAATAATATTAAATTTATAAATGTAGGACAACAGTTAAATTAATTAAGGTTCATATAGTATAATTGTAAAATAATATAATAGAAAATAATGTTATATATATACATATAAAGATCTACTTACTAAAATAACATTAAATAATAATAACAAACGGGATAAGGAGAAATATATAGAAGTTGCAAAATATTATTACTAAAGCATTTTTTGAGGTTAAAATTGTTTCTTCTTAAATGCAAATATATATATATATATATATATATATATTGTTCATTATAAAGGACTATGCATTGTTCCTTATATTCCATTTATATGTTCTGTATATTTGTTATATCAATTTGTATTGTAATATTATTATATTGTTAATTTATTTTGTTTTTATATTAATGTCTTTTTAACATTTGTATAAATATAATTCATTTGTAAATAATTGGAAATTTTCATTTAATGTTTTAATAAAATATAAATTTTTTATTGAAAAGTTTTTAGATGAGTGAATATATTATTATTTTCCTTTTCATTTTATATAAATCATACTATTTAAAAATAAATTATTGTATAAATTAACAATTATTTATATTATAAAATGTATAATATAATTTTTAAAAAATAATAATAAAATAAGGAACAAATATATTTATTATCTTAATTTAATTTTAATTAAATAAATATATAAAATTAATTATTTAATTTTTATATTATTCATATAATAAATAATAAAATATAATAACTTTAATTTTAAATTATTCTTTTTTTAAAATAATTCTTTTATTTTAATAAAATGTTACACATATTAAAATAATATATTAAATTAAAAAATATTTTTAACTTTAATTTTTTAATTTAAAATAATAATTAATTATTTAATTAAAATATTTATATAAATAAATAAAATTGAATAAATATATTATATATTTAATTATTTAAATATATAAATTAATTAAATATATGGTATATAAATTTATGTTATATAAATAAATAAAATAAAATTAAATAATATATATTATTAATTTAATTTTAAATATTATATTATTTTAATATTTATTTATTTTTTAAATTTTATTATTTATTTAATAAATTATATAGAATATTTAATTTTTAAATTAATAAAATTTTAATATTATATATAATTATTAATTAAATTTCATTATTTTTTTTTTTTTAATTTAATAAAAAATATTAATATATTAAATTTAAATAATTATTATATATTTTAATATATATTTATTAAATAATTAAGAAAATATATATATTTTGTTTCATTTAATTAAATTAAATATTATTTAATTATTAACATATTAATTATTTAAACTTAATATTATATTTGTATATTATAAAATAATAAAAGAAATATATTAATTAATATTATTTAAAATAATAATAAATTTATTTAATATATTATATTATATTAAAAATATAATTATTTAATTAAATTGTTTAATTTTATTTAATTTATTAAAATAATTATTTTATTATATATTAATTAATATAATTTAACTTAATAATAATTATATATATATATTTAATATTATTTATTTTAATTAATAAATATTTAATTAAATATAAATAAATATATAATTAATTTAATTTATTATTTATTTAATTATAAAATAAATAATATATATTTAATATATTATTAAATTAATTAATTAACTAATTATAAATATTTAATAATTAATATTGTACAACAAATATATATTTTTTAATTTAATTATTATTATTAAATTATAAATTATTATTATATTATATAAATATATATATATTTATTTTATTATTTAAAAATAATAATTTAATAATATTTTAATTTATTAAATAAAAAGTTAAATTAATTATTATATATATTTTTTAATTATTTACACATAATTATATATATACTATTTAATATTTTATTAATTTAAATTAATTATTATTAAGTTAAAATTTAAATATTATATTTTTAATATAATTTAAATAATAAACATTATATAATAATAATTATTATTTATTCAATATATATTATTTTATTATAAATATATTATTAATTCAATTTAAAATATAATTTATTATTTTTTATTTAATATAGTTAATTAATTATTTATTTATTATTAACAAATTAAATATTAATTATATACAATTATTTATATGAATATATTATATATTAATTTTTAAATTAATTTTATTTTATATTATATATAAAATATATTAAATATTTTTTAATTAATTAATTATTTATTATTTTTAATTAATTATTTATTTATTATTATTTAATTAATTATTATTATTTAATTAATTATTATTATTTAATTAATTATTATTATTTAATTATTTATTATTTATTTAATTATTTATTATTATTTATTTAATTAAATATTTATTATTTAATTAATTAATTATTTATTTAATTATTATTATTTATTTATTTATTTAATTATTATTATTTATTTATTTAATTATTATTATTTAATTAATTATTTATTATTTAATTAATTATTATTTAATTATTATTATTTATTTATTTAATTATTATTATTTAATTATTTATTTATTATTATTTATTTAATTATTATTATTTAATTAATTATTTATTATTAATTATTTATTATTAATTAATTGTTTATTATTATTTATTTATTTAATTTATTATTAACATTTTAAATATTAATTATATATATAATTATATATTTTAATATATTATATATTTATTTTTAAATTAATTTTATTTATATATTTAAAATATTTATTTAATTTAACAATTATTTTATTAAATATAAATTATATTATTTCTTAATTTTATTATTTAAATATAAAAATAATATATAAGTGTGTTTATAATATTTAATTTAATTATATATAAATTATTATATAACTTTTTATTAATATGTATTTATTTAAAATAATTAAATTTATTATTTATTATATGGAATTAATTTAATTTTATATTTTTTAATATATTATATATATAATTTAATAATTATATTTTTAATAAACTAAAATTAATTTATTTTAATATTTAATTTAATATATTTTTATGTTAAATTTTTATATTAATAATATTTTTTTAGTTATATATATATTATTTATATTAAGTTCAATTATTTAAAAACAAAACATATTTATCAGTCTTTTTTTGTTTTTAAATATCCTATATTTATTTATATGTATTTTTTTATTTATTATATAATGTCTATTTTGTTTAATAATATTTTTATATTCGTATATTATTTTTATTATATAATAAAAAATTAGAAGGATTTTTTTTTATATGCTTATATTATATTTCAGAAAATATATATATAAAAAATAAACCTGTATGTAATAGTGATTTAAATAATTATTGAATTCTTAAAAAATACATTTGTAAATATTTCATATAACTGTCTAATTGATAATTTTTTATAATTAACATATTTTTCATTTTTTTCTTATATGAATATATATTCAACCATTTTAACATGCAGTAATTAATAGGATTCTTTTGTAGTTTCTTTTTTTTTGTAACTGTAATATATATATTATACTATATTTAAAAAATTTTAATAGGATTCTTTGTATTAAAAGTTATATTGATCTATTATTATGTTATTGCAATTGCAAAAATTTGGAAATGTCAAAGAAACCTACTAATATTTATATAAGAACCATTATATTATTTATTGATTAGAAATATCCACGATTTATCAATGTATAATATATGAATATATATTTGTATAAACTTGACAACACATTACTCATATTTAGTAAATTTATATAAAATATAATTTTTTTTTTCATATATATATTATATGTAGTGAATATAGAATTTGAAATATTTATGAAAACTAAGAAAGTATGCTTTAACTATATTTCCTCTTTTGTTCTAATATTTTTTTTCAAAAAGTTCGTGTAAATTTTAAAAAAATGAATATTGTCTATAAAGATTATTATATATTTAACGAAATATTTATAAGGGACTATTATTAGCATAAATATGATGGAAGTAAAATATATTAGTGGTGACAAATGTAATTGCAAAAATACAAAAAAAAACATATTTTTATTAGAACCGAATATTACATAGTTCTTTTACTAATATTTTTTAACGTTATATTATATTTAATTTTATTGTGTCATATTAATATATTTTAATTTATAACTTATTGTAATTAGATTTTAGTTAATATATTTATTCATATCTTTTTATGAATAAACGTTAAGATTTAAATATAATTTTTTGTCTTATATCTGAACTTTTCGATTTTACAGTTCATAATGTTATTGATGAATTATATTTAGTTTAATATACATTAATTGAAAAACTCTTAAAACAGAAAAAAATGCTAACAGAACACACTTTATTTTGTCAAAAATCGTAAACTATTAAGAAAGTAAAAAAACTTTTGAATAAAAATTATATGAACATTGTACTTTATATATGTAAGAAATAAAATTAAAAAAAATATGTATGCCAACAAAATATTTTTCTTTGTCTTGATGAAAATAATTATATATAAAAATATTACATATTCGTTTTAAATAGATCAAAAAGAAGTTTATAAAATTATATTTTATTTATTCTAAATATGTAATATAACCACAATAACACTATTTCCTAAACAGTTTTATTTGAAAAACAATAAAATATAACAAAAAAAAATTGTTCTATTTTGTAGATAAAATAAACGTACTTATTGATTTTTTTCATGAAAAAATGGTATAGAAGTATTAAATTACAATTTTTTCCTTTTCGTTTTTTTTACTTTTATGAAATATAGTGTTATTTTTACTAAAATTTCACAATGAAATATAAAAAAAAATTGGAATCAATTTAATAGACTTATTAAACAACTCTATATAAAAAAAATAATACATATTAAAATAAGTTATCTAATAATGGAATGAAGAACGTTTTCAATTTATGTATTTAGTGTTTACTATGTAAAATAAAAAATAAATAAATAAAATAAAAAAATTAAATATATTATTTCTAATAAACAATGATTTAAATAAATAAAACATATATTAAATTATGGGAAATTCTAAGGGTTGGAACCAGAAACAAAAAAATTCATTAAATAGTATCATGGACACCATTATTTTATTGATACATGTTTACATTACCAAAGGTGGGTAACCATTTCAATGGTATTTATAGATATTAAAATTTTAAAGGTATACCCTTAAAAAATAAAATAAATGTTAAAAAATATATTAAAAATTGAGGATTTTCAATTAAAACATATTTAAATTGTAAGTGTACATATATAAATGTAAAATTCAAAATGCAATTAAAAAGTGAAATATTATTAAAATTTTTTCATCATGCGTAAAAACTTCATAGACCTAAAAATATAACCCTTTCAATAAAAAATAATAAAATAATAACATATATTATATATTTCTAACATTCTAAAAACATATACCTCAAATTAGTATTAACTGTTCTTTCGTAAAAAAATATTTTAAATAATGTTTATATGCATAATGAATGCTTTACCTCTTTTTTTAACTTTATAATGTTATTACTGAAAATTTTTTATAATGAAAAAAAATATAGAGAAAAAATTTTTATAATTTAAAAATGGAAAATAATATGTTTTATAACATTACAAAACATATTTCTTTTACCTTTTTCTCTTTTCTTTTTATTTTTTTTTATATAGAAATATATTTTGTATTATTCAAGAATAATATTTTTTTTCAAAAAATTTATCACATTACAATATTTGTAAATGCCAAAGAATTTTATTCCATAATTATTCTTTTTTTTTATTTTTAGTTTCTTGTACAAGACAAACAAGTATCAGTCAAAATAATATATACATAATACAATGGGATATAATACTAAATTTTATAAAATAAGTTAATGAAAAGTTAATGTTGATGAATGGACCCTTTTCTTATTCGGTACATTTGCCTTAATTTTTATATTTTAAAATTAAAATGTTACTTAAATTAAATGTTTATTTATTTTATGATATATTTATCTAAAAAAATATTTCTATAATATAGAATGTTAACAATTATGTTTTATTTCTATAACAATATTATATTGTCTTTTTATGCCTAATACCACTTTTAGAATAAACATGGAAATAATTATATTATGATATTTCATGTGCTTATATGTGTTATATATTTTATTTGCACTTCCATGATATGATAATAATGTTTATCTTTTCTGAAATTTGTAATAATTCATATTCTTTTAAATCATAAATTATAAAATCGGAAATTGTTTTAAACTTATAGAATTAAATATATATATATGTTGTCTAGTTTATCTTAAGATAATATGAAACATTGTATAGTGTTCTTAAATTTTTTTTTTTTTTTCATATAACTTTATATATAATCAATTAAATAATTCATTATAAACAGTTCTTCTAGAAGATAAAGTTTACAATTCATAAGAAAATGCTTTCAACTAGAATGAATTACTTTTAAGAATTTATGAATATTTTTTCTTTCTTTTTTCAAGTTATATATACTTTTTCTTTTTGGTTTTATACGTTTAGCATTTATAAGTATATACTGTTAATGTATTAATTTTTTCTTAATGAACATCTTTTATTTACCAAGAAAAATAAAATAAAAAATATATAAAAACTGTTATTTATAAGATTAAGAGATGAAAAAATAAATTAATAAGAATATAAAATGATAGAAATACTTTTATGAATTTTGTAATTCAATAATTTTTACAACATAAATTGTTCTTAACTTTATATACACATATATGTATAGTATGAATATAATAAATTTATTATTCACTTAAATGTAATTTTTTTCAAATATATGGTATCCATATAATAAGAATTAAAATAATAATATATACAGGATTTATAATTATTAAATTTTTTAAATATTTATTATTTTATAATTAAAGAAATATTTACTTTTTTTTATTATATTATAAAAATATTTTTTTTCTTATTTATCTACATATATATTATACTTAAATATATTATTTTATATATAAGGTAATACGTTTTTATTAATATATTAAATTACATATAGAAACTATTATTATATATATATATATATATATTAAACATATATTAATTCAAAATATGTTTCAATATAATAATCATAAAAGTTAAAATTAAAACCCAAAACCTTGTCAGGAGTGGGGTTCGAACCCACGCCCTTACGGACAGCGGCCTAAACGCTGCGCCTTAGACCACTCGGCCATCCTGACAACATAGTAATATATAATTTTTTTCTCTAATTGATTAAAAATTTATATTATGATATTTTTTAAAAAATCGGAAACATAATTCATTTTTCTTCATAATTATGTTAAATATTTACATGATATTTTTTATGAAACATTGTTCTATATATTTGAATATTAATTTTACGTATACTTATATATTAATTATTTTAATTTTATTAAAAAGTATATGTATTTACTATGACTTGTTTTTTACCTTATTTTTTTTTTATCGTATATATGCATGAATCCTAATAATGTACATAAGAATTCATAATGAAAAATTAAAATTTATAGGGATTTATGTTTAGTGAAAAAAAGAAGAAGAAGAAGAAGAAGAAGAAGAAACATTTACCCAATGAGAAATATTAAAAGACTTAAAAGGTATAAAATATATTTGGAATATCTGTTAATATTTTATTACTTTTAATAAGTTATTTTTAATATGTTTCTGAAAAATACAAAGACATATTTGGTTTAATAAAGTTGTAACAGAAAAGAAAAAAAAATAAATAAAAATTAATAGAATAAATTAAAAATGATTTATATATATATATATATATATCTAAATGATGAGTGAAATGAGATATTATGTTGTTTTTCTCCAAATTTAATTAATACTACATATTATGTTTATAAAATACAATATTGACTAATTCTTGTTTACTATATTATATATATATATATCTTTTTTTTTTACTTTGATATATATAAAAAAAAGAAATTCTTATAAAATAAAAATGAATACCTTATACAACTAGCTCAAAGGCGTAAATAAATTTGTAATAAATTTTTAAGAATAACGAAAATAAGCATACATATATAACTTTTTATAATGAAAATAAATACAGACATATATATTTTTAAAAAATATATAATATATTGATTTTAATAAAATTTAGGGCTTTATTATGTAAATGTAAATTATGTTTTCAATTTGAAAATTTTTTTTAAAGAATCTCATATATTATTACTAAATATATAATTTTACACTTTACAACTATTTTCAATTAGACTTTTGGAAAATATTATTTTATATATTAGAAAAAATTGAATAAATATTTTAAAATAATTGTATGAAGAAAAGAAAAAATAATAAAATAAAATAATAATAACAATTATTATGTATATTAAAAAAGCATAATATGTAATCATTTATTTTATTATTATATTAACAATAATTAAAATACAATTACACATGACTTGAATGACTTCATATTTTTCATAATATGATATAATATATATATATATTATGCACAATATGCATTTATTATATGTTATTATTCAAAAAAAGAAAAATAAAAGTATGCTTTTCTAGGAAATGTATTTTTTAACAGGTATACATCCCTTTGGACACATGTAATAAATTAAAAAAGTAAAACCAATAAAATAATAATAAAGGTGGACACTACAATATTATATAATGATATTTAAGTACTGTTGCGTGTATATAATGATTAATATACTTTTCTTTTTTTGGTATAATATATATATATTTATATGTTTTCCTTTATGAATTTATCATTTTTTTTTTTTTTTTTTTTTGATTTTTTTTTTTAAGAAGTATACTATTATAAATTTATTTCCGAATCACGTTTAAAACAAAAAAATATTATGAAGTGACTATTAGTTTCTAAAAGACAATTACATATGATAAAATTAATATATTTGGAAGATGGAAATATGAAATAATCATGAAAGAAAAAGAAAAATTTTTTTGGATATTACAAAGTTTTTTTTATTTACGATAATATATATGTATATTTATATATATATATAATATGTAAAAATTTATTATTTCTAATTCTAATTTTTATGTATTTAATGTTTGTAATTTATATGCACATATTTATGTATACATTTTTTTATTATACACTTATAATTTTTTTTTTTGTTTTGAAAGGGGGAAGGGCTGTTTTATTAGCACACTATAAAAATATAATATATATTCTTATATATATATATATTTTTAAGATCAATTTTAAAAGAAAAAAAAAAAATTTAACTTTTTAAAAAATATATTTTTTTGCTTTCTTTTTTGGGCGAGTGTTATATGAAAATAATTTAATTTTTTTGTTTTATTTTGTTTTTTATATAATTGGATTTATTATACATTTCATATTATTTGGTAAAGTTAAAAAAAGATAAAAAAAAAAAAAAAAATAATAAAATAGGGAAAACAAGAAGGATAAAAAAAAAAATAAATAAAATAAATAAATAAAGAAAGAAAGAAAGAAAGAAAAATAAAGAAAAAATTAGGGTAAAAGAAAAAAAATAAAGTTATCAAAAAAAGAGTACCTTTTCAATATAAAAATTTCTAAAAGAATATATATATTTATATATACAATATATGTTGTATGTATTTAATATGGAAAAGTAAAAGTTACAGAAAGATTGAGAATTATTAAATTGTAACTAAATGTAATATATTTTTTAAATAATAATTTACCTTTTCTTTATCCTTTTTTTTTTTTTTTTTTTTTTTTTTTTACACCCTTTTTTATGTAATAAATTATAATTGAACTCTTTTTAATTAATAATGCATTTTTAAGTTAATTTTACATATTTGAAGAATTTTTAAGTATCTAAAGAATTTATATGTTTATGTTTTTTTTTCATTATTATTATTATATATTTCTTCTTATTTGTAATTTTTTATGGAACGAGCATATGAAGATGAAACAAATTTAATAAATTGGAACAAAATAGTTTAAAATTTATATTTTTTTAAACACGAAAGTATTAGAAGCTTTTCCTATATATATTTATATTTATTTATTTATTAATTTATATATTGTACATTTTTTATATTTTTATTATTTTATTTATTTTTTAATTTTTTTTTATGCAATCAATGGAAATAAATGATAATAACAGTATCAAGAATGAAAGTACATCTGATGATGATATATTAATTAATAAAATTAAACAAAACTTCGGTAATAATAAATCATGTAATTCTAGATCTTCCAAAAATGATTCTATAAAAAACCAAAAGAGCAATTCTGAACTTGGTATAAAAAAGAACACAAAGAAATCATTAGGTATAAAAAAAGAGGAAGAAAAAAAAAAACAAATAAGCAAAAGAAAAAGTAATGAACTAAAAGAAAAAAATAATTTGAAAGAGGGAAAAAAGAAATATGTGGAAAAAAAATCTAGTACAGTAAAAGATGAAACAAAGTTAACGAATGTTATAAAAAAAGAAACTCAAAATAATAAGAAACCTAAAAAATTACTTAAAAAATCAGAAGAAAATTTTGAACCAATAAATAGATGGTGGGAAAAAATAGATGATCAAACAGATATACAATGGAATTATTTAGAACATCGAGGCTTAATATTTTCCCCTCCATACGTTCAACATCATGTACCAATTTTTTATAAAAGTATAAAAATTGAATTAAATGCAAAATCAGAAGAATTAGCTACCTATTGGTGTAGTGCAATTGGTAGTGATTATTGTACAAAAGAAAAGTTTATATTAAATTTTTTTAAAACATTTATAAATAGTTTAGAAAATGATAATATTATAAAACAAGAGAATGAAACGAAATTAAAAAAAGGAGATATATCTAATTTTAAGTTTATTGATTTTATGCCAATCAAAGATCATTTATTAAAATTAAGAGAAGAAAAGTTAAATAAAACAAAAGAAGAAAAAGAAGAGGAAAAAAAAATGAGAATGGAAAAAGAATTACCATATACATATGCGTTAGTTGATTGGATTCGTGAAAAGATATCAAGTAATAAAGCAGAACCCCCTGGATTATTTAGAGGAAGAGGAGAACATCCAAAACAAGGTTTATTAAAAAAAAGAATTTTTCCAGAAGATGTTGTAATTAATATTAGTAAAGATGCACCTGTACCACGATTATATGATAATATGTGTGGACATAATTGGGGTGATATATATCATGATAATAAAGTAACATGGTTAGCTTATTATAAAGATAGTATAAATGATCAAATAAAATATACTTTTTTATCTGCTCAATCAAAATTTAAAGGATATAAAGATCTTATGAAATATGAAAATGCTCGAAAATTAAAATCATGTGTTCATAAAATTAGGGAAGATTATAAAAATAAAATGAAAAATAAAAATATTATTGATAAACAATTAGGAACAGCTGTTTATTTAATAGATTTTCTAGCATTAAGAGTAGGAGGAGAAAAAGATATCGATGAAGAAGCAGATACTGTAGGTTGTTGTAGTTTAAGAGTAGAACATATTAGTTTTGCACACGATATACCTTTTAAAAGTGTAGATTCAAAAGAACAAAAAACAAATGATGAAAAAGGAAATAAAATACCTTTACCAATAAATTTAGAAAGTATTTCATCAGAAGATTGTTATATAACTTTAGATTTTTTAGGAAAAGATAGTATACGATATTTTAATACAGTCAAAATAGATAAACAAGCATATATTAATATAATAATATTTTGTAAAAATAAAAATAGAGATGAAGGAGTTTTTGATCAAATAACTTGTTCAAAATTAAATGAATATCTAAAAGAAATTATGCCTACTTTATCAGCTAAAGTGTTTCGTACATATAATGCTTCAATTACATTAGATCAACAATTAAAAAGAATAAAAGAAGTTTATGGAAAAACAACATATTCATTATATTCTGGTGAAACAGAATTACACAAATCGAAAAAAAGAAAATCTAGCCATTTAACTTCAGATACAAATGTATTAAGTGATGCAAGTGATTCTACTATTAATGATGTAAATAACGAGTATGATGAAAATGGAATAAATAAAAAACCATCATATGCTACTACTGTAGGAAAAGAAAATGATGTCGATGATAAAAACTCACCAATAGAAGTTGACGTTTCAAATATAAATGAACTTATTAATTTTTACAATAATGCAAATAGAGAAGTAGCCATATTATGTAACCATCAAAGAAGTATTCCAAAACAACATGATACAACTATGTCAAAAATAAAAAAACAAATTGAATTATATAATGAAGATATAAAAGAATATAAAAAATATTTGCAACATTTAAAAAAAAATAGTGATAAAAAATTTATCTTTGTTTCGAAAGTTTCTACTTTAGATGGAACTTTAAGACCAAATAAAGTCAAAGAAAATATGAAAGAAGAATCTTGTAAAAAAAAACTAATTACTCTTATAAAAAAAGTTGAATTATTAAATAACCAAATGAAAGTAAGAGATGATAATAAAACTATTGCTTTAGGTACATCTAAAATTAACTATATGGATCCAAGAATAACTGTTGCTTTTTGTAAAAAATTTGAAATACCCATAGAAAAAGTATTTAATAGAAGTTTAAGACTTAAATTTCCTTGGGCCATGTTTGCTACAAAAAATTTTACATTTTAAAAAATGAAATAAAATGAAATAAAATAAAATAAAAACAAAGTACAATAAATGTAATATTATTGTATAATAAATGATAGCACACATATGTACATATATACATATATTTCCCATTTTTACAATATAATTTTTTTCATACAAATTGCTTGCTCCTTTATATATATATATATATATATATATATATATTTATTTATTTATTTATTTTTTTTTTTTTAATTTTCCGATTATATTTTAAGTATACATATGTTTTATCATGTTTATGCTTTATACATAAATATACTTATTACATTATATACATACACACACACACACACACAAAAAAAAAAAAAAAAAAAAAAAAAAAAAAATTAATTAAAAATCACATTGTGTAATACAAATGAGATTTTTATTAAACAACATTAAATATTATAAAATTTTTATTTGTTATTATTAAAAAATTTCTAGTTCGATATGCTCATATGAATACATATCATCAATACTAACACAATCTTGTTCACAAGTAAATATTATAATATTACCTACATTAAAATTATTTATAAATTTTTTTAAAAAGTGATTCTTTTTTTGTTCAAGTTTTTTTTCAATCTGATAAATAAATGTAGAAAATAATTGCAACTCGAATACTAATTTATGCTTACAATGTGAACAAATCATATTCTTTTGTTTTATATTGGTTTTTGTAGATTTAAACATATATAAAAATTTTCCATTGTAAGAATATCTTAAGATTTGATTATAATTTTTACTTAAATATGAATAAAATTTTACGCATCCATTCAAATCATTTTCAAAACCTTCTTCATTATTATTACCTGTATTCACATCATCATTATCATTTTCATTTTCTTTATATAAACAGTCATCATCTTCCATATTATTTTTATTATTTTCATACATTTCATACATTTTTTTTGCTTTTTCATATAAATAATCTTTTCCACATTCTTCATCATCTTCTATTAAAGATATATAGTAGCAAGGTAAGTGATAATTATTACAATTATTACTTTTTAAAGTTTCAAGAGTTATATCATTACATTTATCTAATCCTTTCTTATTGTTATGTCCATTATTTGATTTTATTGCATCACAATTTATATGTTTATTAAAACATTCATTATTTACATTTGTATTGTTGTATTGATTTGTATTATGATCATTTTTATATTTTTCCTTAACATAATTTAAGCCTTCATTTAAAGAATGACTAAAAAGAGAACTACTTGATTTTTTATTATCAGTGTTTTTTTTTGAAAATAAGGAATTCCAATCAATTAGTTTTTCTTCTCTCGAATTTAGGTTTTCTAAAATAGAATCTTCTTTTTTAATATTTTCATTAGAAAAAATAGAAAAGGTACTATTTCCTTTATAATTATTATCATATATTAAATTACCATTGTTCTTTTTTTCCATATTTTTGGATTCGTCCATATTATTATTTTTTTGTATGCTATTATTTGTTAACTCATAAACTAATTTTTGTTTGCCCTTTATACAAACCCAATTATTTTTATTCATATTACACTTACTACTATTCATACAACAAAACATATATAGTACTCTAATATATTCATCATAAGATGTTGATAATTGAAATAAAAAAGTTAAATCCTTTTTACATATAGAACATTTCAAATTTAAATTTGTTGGTTCTTTATCATGTATCCAGATGGGTTCACCTCCAAATTTGGAATCATTCTTCAAGTCAAATTTGTTATCTATTTCGTTTGATAATTCTCCTATATACATATTTGTAGATTATCTGTTCCAATTTTTTGGATATTTTAAACATTTAAACATATTATATATATATATATATATATATTTATATTCTGGTTATTATAAAAACAGAAAAAAAAATTAATAATATTTTAAAAATTTTTTATACATAATTTAAACATTTTTTGTTTTTATATTCATTTTTATAAAGATCAATAAATAAATATATATATATATATATATATAATACATGATCATAGAAAAATTCTTAAATAATAAATATTTTGCATTTTTTATCTACAACAGAAATTTGTTTTGGATGTAGAGAAAATATTATTTTGATATATTATTAATGTTTATTAATATAATTTCATCATAATATAAATTATTATTATTATATATATATACATGTATAATTTTAAGCATATATATATTATATATATATATATATATATATATATATATATATAATATATAATATAATATATTTTTTCTTTTTAACGTATATATAATATATTTATTTATATTTTCTTTTTTCTTTTTATATAATTAATTCATAATCAATCTATCATTTCATTTTTTTTAATATTATCTTATAATTCAATGTTGTTATATACATATGTATAATAAATCCATAAATATTAGATTTATTTATTCCAAAATAAGTTAATCTGAATATTTATGTAAATGTATATATTTTTTTAAATATAAGAAATGATAACAAATGATTGTAAATTTATATTTAAAAAAATATATATATATATATATATATTTATTTATTTATATGTAATCACTCTATAACAACCGATTTCATAAAAAAAGAAAGAAAATAACATAAATATTTAAAAGAAAAGAAAAACGTTCATTTTTTTTTTCTTTTTTTTAATAAACACTCAATCATAGTTTACACAAATAAATCATTAGGATTATATGAAAGATGTTATATTCATTTTCCATTTTATGTAACCAAAAAAATTTTAATATATGTGAACGTTTTATTATATTTTTTACCCCTTACAATGAAATAAGTATGTAGAAAATAAAAATTGTTTAAAGTTTCAAAACCCTTTATTTCGTTATTTTTTGTAAAATATTTCTTTTATCATTTTGAAAAAAAAAACATTTTTTTTTTTTCTTTTAATCTTATTGTGGTAGATTAAATGATATATAAGTCTTCTTATTATTGTGTTTTCTTTTATTTTCATTAAATTGTAATATATATTTTTTTTTTTATAATTCATATATTATGAACAATAAAATAGGATGTCTTGACAATTATTTAGAATCATACGCATTCTTATGTTTATCCTAAAAAGAACTAAATTACTTAATATATACTCTACAAATAAAAAACATAATTTGTATCAAACAAATTAATCGAAAAAAACAAATTGACATAAAATAATTTTAGTAAATTCTTTCTTTTTATGTGCACATATATATATATATATATATATATATTGTTTATCATTTTATATATATAATAAAATATATCCATACATCTTTCTGAATATAAAAATTGGGAATTTTTTTTTTTTAAATATATTAACAATTCAGGAAAAAAAAAATATATGTAAGGTATTTTCAATTTGTGTACATTAATTTAAGGGAAAAAAAAAAAAAAAAAAAAAAAAGCTTTTGTGAAATAATATTATTATAACTTAAATATATATATACTCATTTATGAATATATAGAATATAAAAATTATTCAAGTATAATAAAATAAAAAAAACAAAAAAGAACTTATATATATAAATATATTATATATATACAATAATTTTCTTGTAAGTCTATATTATAACCTTAATATATATAAATGTTTTTCATCAGCATACAAAATATATATGATGTATAATAATATTTTTATATTTTATATAAATAACATCGCAAATGTAGAATTTTTAAATTCAAGTTTATTTCAAGAAAAAAATGTAAATCATAAAGAAAAATATATATATATTTTACTTCATATTATTTTATTTACATATTTTTTTTATTTCATTTTGTTATAATGTAAAAAGTAATAGAGTGTTAAATGTATTGAATAAACAAGGAAATCAGTTCAAAAATATAG